>NW_006921611.1:16220183-16232355 GCF_000298275.1 Orycteropus afer afer
GAAACCCAAGGAGGGGTCGCTATGAATCAGGTCCGACTCGACGGCACGTAACAACAACAACAACAACAACGGTTACTGGTGAAGTTGAACATCATTTCATATATATTGGCCATTTCTATTTCTGTTTCTCAAAAATGTCTCTTTTTATATTCTGCCTGTATTTCTGTTTTTTTTTTTTTTTTTTAAGTTATCTATTGGAATTTATACATTCTGATTATTTAAATATATGTGGCAAATATTTTCTCCCAATCTGTGCCTTTTAACTTTGTTTTATTTTGTCTTTTGTTATCTGCCTTTGCTGTCAGACTTGTGATTGTCATTCCTGATGTTTTTTGTCTCCTTACTACTAGTCCTTGCCCTTGATAAACTGTTTAGACTCTTCTAAGAGGAAATAAATGATTTTCCAAAATTGTCAATATGTAAGAGTGAATATAGGGGATCTCCTGAATAACAACAACAACAACAACCTGAATAAAATATGTTTTTTATTGCATGGACTTTTAAACCCTGTATGCTTTGACAACTGAACTTTTTAAAAAATATGCTTTCTGTGTTCTGAATATGCATTTTCTGGATTATTGCTCTCCAAATAAAGGAAATCTTACCATAACACTAGTGGGCCCTGGTATCACAGTGGTTAAAGCACTTGGCTGCCAACCAGAAACTTGGCAGTTTGAACCCACCGGCCACTCTGTGGGAGAAAGATGTGACAGTCTGTGCCCATGAAGATTTACAGTCTTGGAATCCCTGTGAGGGAATTCTTCTTTGTCCTATAGAGTTGCTATGAGTTGCAAGCAGCTAGATGGCAGTGGTTTTTGTTTTGGTTTGATACTCTAATACTACCACAACCTCTTTATATTTTTACTTAATTTGCTCTTATACTGAAAACCTGATGATCTAGTTTTGTAAAGATTATACCTTAGAAAACTCTGTCATATGTGGTCACTATCAGTCGAAAACTGACTTGATGGCACCTAACAACAACAACTGCCACCTTTAAGGAACTCTGGTGGTGCAACAGCCATGCAGTCAGCTGCTAATTGAAAGACTGTGGTTCAACCCCTACCCCCTAGTGCCACCATGATAGAAAGACCTGATGATTAGCCTCTGGAAAGATGACAACCAAGAAAGCCCAGTGGAATAGTTTTGTTCTTGTCACACGGGGTCTCTATGAGTCAGAATTGACTCAACACCATTCAACAGTAGCAACAGAAAATGATTTGACCTGAGCTGCCCAAAGCAAAGTTAGAGATCTATAATCACACTCACACTGGACAGTCTCTATTCACAAATTGATATAAGCTATCACCCTACATTATAAGTCAGTGGTAGCTCTGTGGTAGAATTTCTTGCCTTCCATTAAGGAGACCGAGGTTCGATTTCTGGCCAGTGCAGTTTATGTGCACTCATCAACTGTCTGTCAGTGAAGACGTGTGTTGTTTGACGCTGAACATGTTTCAGCAGAGTGTCCAAATTTATATAGATTATAAGGACAGAATTGGCAATTACTTCTGAAAACCAGTGAAAACCCTTTGGTTCACAACAGTCATATCCATGACTCATCGTGGGGATGGCGCAGGACCCGGCAACATTTTGTTCTGTTATACGTGGGGTCACCATGAGTCAGGGCCAACTCCATAGCCAACAACAGCTAACAACAACATCATCATCACTCCTACTGCATTTTATTTTTATATCTATAAGTAAGATTTTATTTTTATTTTCATACATATAAACAAAATGTATAGGCAATTTGCTTTCACATACAAATCCTAAAAGTTTATTTCTAATTTAATTATTTGGAACTCTGCTTTAATTTTTCCACAGAAACAAATTCTGTGTTTTCATCAAGCTCAAACAAGCATTCTTAATCCTTGGTAATAGTAAGTACTGAGTATTATTTGGACTAGACTTGAAAGTGTAGTTTTCATGGGAATACTTATTTAAGTTCTAATTAAAGATGTTAAGGAAAAGCCTCTAATCCTCCAGAAACTCTGGATACCAGAGACTGTGAAATGTGTGTGATGTGTGTGTATGTGTGTGTGTAGAATAATGTGTCAAAGTTCTTTAAAACTAGAAGACACCTCTCGGTGAATCACTTATTTTTTGTATTTAAAAGCAAAGATAATTTGCACTTATTCATTATTCTTTAGCTCCTCCGTTGTCTGTTGAACATCTGTTTGTGAGGATAGCTTGTCTTGTGTGCTAACAGTGCATTGTTGTTGTTGGTGCTGTCTGGCGTCAAGCTGGCTCTGACTCATAGTGACCCCATGTATAATACAACGAAATGTTGCCCAGTCCTGCACCATCATTACTGTTTGAGCCCATTGTTACAACCCCTCTGCCAATCACCTTTTGAGGATCTTCTCCTTTTTTGCTGATTCTGCTTTGCCAAGCGTGATGTTCTTCTCCAGGGATTGGTCCTTCCTGATAATGTGTCCACAGTAAGCAAGATGAAGTGCTGCCCACATTGTTTTTAAGGAGCATTCTGTCTGTACTTCCTCTAAGACAGATTGTTCATTCTTTTGGCAGTCCATAGTATATCAGAATTCTTTTCCAACATCATAATTCAAACGTGTCGATTCTTCTTCTTGCATTGCTTGGGGTCAAAAGCAACTTTGGGGCTAATAGCTTTGTTTTCACTCATTGCTCAAACTTAAAGCCACAGATATAAACAACTAAAAATTTAATATCAGTTTTAAAATAACACACAATAAACTGTTATTGTTGTTGTTATGTGCCGTCGAGTCAGACCTGACTCATAGCGACCCCTCCTTGGGTTCCTAAATTGGCAGGTCATTTTCTAAGGTATTTTGTGGTTATAGTTTGTATTGTAGGGACGGTAGAAGTGGCATGAGAAGAAAGGGATTTGCTCATTGCTCTCAGCTCTCCCGTTGTTCCTTAGTACTTTTTTATGGCCAGTTTTATACCGCATATAGCTTCCAGAAGGTGGCAGTTCAAACCCACCAGCCACTCTGGAAGGAAGACTGAGCAATCTACTTCTGTAAAGATTTACCACCTCAGAAACCCAGAAAGGGATCGCTATGAGTCAGAATCGACTTAATGACAGTGAGTTTGTTTTTGTTTTATAGCTTCAGAATAAATCCGAACTTGCTGCCATCAAGTCAATTCTGATTCATAGTGACTCCCATTGGGTTTCCAAGGCTGTACATCTTTACGGAAGTAGATTGCCTCATCTTTTTCCCATGGAGCAGCTGGTAGGTTTGAACCACCGACCTTCTGGTTAACAGCCAAATGCCTCACTCACTGTGCCACCAGAGCTCCTTTAGCTTCAGATTGTTGTTATGTGCCGTCAAGTCGGCCCTGACTCATAGTCTATTTATGCCATATATTGTTATGTGCCGTCGAGTCAAACCCGACTCATAGCGACCCCTCCTTGGGTTTCCGAGGCAGTATCACTACGGAAATAGGATTGCCCAACCTTCCTTCCGAGGAGTGGCTGGTGGGTTTGAACTGCCAGCCTTCTGGTTAGCAGTCAAGTGCTTTAGCCACTATGCTACCAGAGCTCCCTAGTTGTCCTCAAACTTCATCATATCTGCCAGTCAGCTGTGGGAGTTAAAAATGAAGATTCTCCAGCTCCAATCTCAGGAGTTTGATCCTGAGTAGTTCAGAAATATGTGGTTTATCCACAGGTACTACAGGTATTTCTGCTGCAGGCCATTTGTGGACCAGCTGAAATGTTGCTCTAGAATGTTTCATTCCTCTTGTGTCTCCAGTATGAGTCAGACAAGATAATTCTCGATTGCCTGTTTGCCTGTGTGAAGCTGATGAAGTCAGGACATCAGGGTACAATTTGATGTCCCCGAAGAGATAATTGATGAAATGGGACCATGACGTTCTGAAATAATTACTTATTTTAACATGCTTATGTAAGCAATTCATTTATTAGAAGTTACACATTTTAGCTGCGTTGTTATTGTTGTTAGGTCCTGTCAAGTTGGTTCCAACTCAGCTACCCTGTGTACAGAAAAACAAAACACTGCTCAGCCTTGTGCCATCCTCACAGTAATTGCCATGTTTGAGCCCATTGTTGCAGCCCTTATGTCGATCCGTCATGTTGATGGCTTCCTCTTTTTCACTACCCTCTATCCTACCAAGCATTATGTCCTTCTCTTGGGACTGGTCCCTCCTGATAACATGTCTAAAGTGCCTTTTTATAAAAGGCTTTTATAACCTACAGAGGTATAAAGGGAACTTTTTAATATTGCGGGTAGCAATAAATACTTAGGTAAATAAATACTTTAAGTTGCAATAGTAGATATCTTCTGAAATAAAAAAAAAAACCCTCAGAATTCAGGTGAGTTTGTTAGTTTCTAACTCTCTCTTCCTTCCTTCCTTTTTCTTTCCCTCTCTCTTCTTGCCCTCTCTTCCTTCCTTTTGCTTTCTCACCTACTAACTGCCCATCAGAGCTTTCATGAAGCTGGAATGCATATATTTTTTCAGTGGAAAACTGGCTACTTCCTGTACCCTCCTTTTAAGGACATTTTCAAGAAATAATTTTACTGCTCATAAATATATTAAATATTCATATGTATTTTACTTTTATATATCAGTTTAAATTAAAAAATACGTTTTTTTTTTGTTTGTTTTTCATGAAGCATTATTTCATGAAGACTGTGGGTAATTAGCAGTATTTTAGGGGAACTGATTAGGAATTTTTTATTAAGTTTATATGTTTATGATATTATGTTCTCTTTTGTGTCCCTCTACCTTGAATTTACACAGGGATATTTTATAGATCCTCTTATCTCAGTGCATGCACATTTCTTTATAATAGACACCTGTTAGCCAGGATGAGATGGTTGGTGTAATCTGGTCAAAATTTATGTCCTGCAGGTGGGACCAAATGCCTCCCTGGGGTGTGAATTGACTCTTCTTATTCTCTTTATCGCACCATACTTAAAATCATTTGGTGTTTTTCAAGAGGATACATGGCTGGGAGATATTTTGCCTTGGTCAAATGTAGTTGAACCATATATTTTCAGAAATTAATCCAGTATTATTAATTCAATATTATACCTAATTGTATGCTGTTTATAGCCTAAATTATTGTTGTTAGTTTTTGTTGAGTTATTTTGACTCATGTTAACTGTACGTATGCAGAGTAGAGCTGTTCCATAGGATTTCTTAGGCTGTGAACTTTTAAAAACATGTAGCTAAGCCTGTTTTCTGAGGTGTCTCTGGATGCCAGCCTTTTGGCTAGTTGTCCAGCCCTTAATCATTTGCACTACAAAGAATCTCCACTAGCCTAAATTATAAGCTGGATTTGATGACTTTCAGAATATACTTAGAAAAACTTCTTTATGCATACTGGTTGGGTAAATGACTTATACTATGTTAGCAGAAAACAAAGTTTAATTTATTTGCTCACTTACACACATCCTTGGAAGAGAAGAAATTGATATTTGATTTTATTACCTTAATTGAGAACAACTTTTTGCATGTCTTCTGTGTAAGGTTTGGTCCTAGATATTTTATGTTTCACTAAAAATTATAGTTGGCACCTAGAGATGACTTTCAACTTAAAGAAAATATAGATGTAACAAACTAAAGTGAAGAGACACTTCAGGTACATTTAATGATTCCCACTCTGAATTCAGTTTAACATCTATTTTTCTCTTCTTGTCAAAGTGCCAGATGACTTTTTTTTTTTCCCCCAAAAAAGAGGGGATTTAACTTTGTTTCAGAAGTTAGAGGAATCTTTGACATAAATAAAGATATCTTCATCCTTTGCAAAACTTATGTCCAACTGAATAAAGCTGATGCTTAGTTTTCATATGTGTAATTTGTTTACAGGAGTAGTGCCAAGATTTCAAGGCACTTTTTAGTTTAAAAGATTCAGAAAAAATACTTACTGAACAGTTACTTTGAGGAAGTGGTCTTTGTCCACTGTCCCTGATACTCTTCTAACTGTTGTGTTTAGCTGGCCCTCTTCCTTTTTTAGAGTACATAGAGGAGCATTGTTGTTGTTGTTATGTGCTGTCAAGTTGGACCCGACTCATAGCAACCCCTACTTGGGTTTCTGAGGCAGTATCACTACGGAAGTAGATTGCCCAACCTTCCTTCCGAGGAGTGGCTGGTGGGTTTGAACTGCCAGCCTTCTGGTTAGCAGTCAAGTGCCTTAAGCACTACGCTACGAGAGCTCCTAGAGGAGCCTTGTTGTTAGGTGTCGTTGAGTCGGACCCGACTCATAGCGACTCCTACTTGGGTTTCCGAGGCAGTATCACTATGGAAGTAGATTGCCCCATCTTCCTTCCGAGGAGTGGCTGATGGGTTTGAACTGCCAGCCTTCTGGTTAGCAGTCAAGTGCCTTAGGCACTATGCTACCAGAGCTCCCTAGAGGAGCATTAGTAAATAATATTTATTCATAGTCTGGTTGAGTTCTTGATGATGCTGGGCTCTTAATGGCCTGTGGCTTTTTAGTCTTCCCTCGTAAGATATAGCCAATTCTTAATCTTAAGTCCTCTCTCTCCACATAGAAAACTCCATCCTACTCCTTAAGACCACCACTTGTCTGCCAGTTTGTCATACTGTGGTGGCTTGTGTGTTGCTGTGATGCCAGAAGTTATGCCACTGATATTTCAAACACTGGTAGGGTCACCCAAAATGGAAGGTGTGGTGGTTATATTTGTGTGTCAACTTGGCTGGGCCGTATAGAGTGGCTGGGCAGCTGGTGGTAGTTATTCCCCATGATGAGACTGGCAATCAGCTCCATGGTGGGATCTACCACAGGCAGCTGAGTAGCCTTTGGGACTGTGGTCTGCTTCCTGTATTTAAGGAGAAGCTTTGAGAATGGTCTCTTGCCTTTGGCACGCTTGGACCCTACATGTAGCCGTGTCATTGCTCAGCAGCCTGCTATGCTCTGCCAACCTTGGGACTTACAGTGGACTTAAGTTAATGGTCTGCCGTGTGGATTGGTAACATTGGGACAGTGCCTTTTTACTTGTCAAACTTGGGGCTTCTCAGCCTCAGCAGCCAGCAGCTGTCTGAGTGAAGAAATGCCTCTAGCTCCAGCGGGCCAGGAGCAGGAGGCGGAGGCAGAGCTGGACCCCAAGGTTGAGGGGCTTACACCCAGCCCCTAGAGCCTGGTACTTTGAACTTGGACTAAAAGCCTCCAAATTGTAAGAATAAACTCCTGTTTGTTAAGGCCATCCCATTTGTGGTATATTTCTTGTCCGAGCGGTATTAGGTAACCAGAACAGAAGGTTTCAGCAGAGCTTGCAGACTAGGAGGAGGACCTAGCAATCTACTTCTGAACAAATTGACCAGTGTAAACCTTATCAGTATAGTGCCAGAAGGTGAGCCCCTCAGGTTGGGAGGCACTCAGAATACAACTAGGGAAGAGCTGCCTTCTCAAAGTAGAGGTGATTTTAATGATATGGATGGAGTAAACCTTCCAGGACCTTCATTTGCTGATGTTGCATGAGTCAAAATAGGAAGAACAGCTGCAAAATCCATTAACAAGCAGAACATGGAATGTACAAAGTATGAATCTAGGAAAATTGGAAGTCATCAAAAATGAAATGGAACTCATAAAGATCAATATCCTAGACATAAGTGAACTGAAATGGCCTGGTACTGGCCCTTTTGAATCGGGCAGTCATGTGGTGAATTATGCCAGGAATGACATTTTTTAAGAGGAATGGTGTCACATTTATCATCAAAAAGAACATTTCAAGATTTATTCAGAAGTATAGCCTAAGGCACTTGACTGCTAACCAGAAGGCTGGTGGTGCAAACCCACCAGCCACTCCTCAGAAGGCAGGTTGGGCAATCTACCTCCGTAGTGATACTGCCTCGGAAACCCAAGGAGGGGTTGCTATGACATATATACATACATACATACATATACATATATATATATATGTCTAGGAGCTCTGGTAGAATAGTGCCTAAGGCGCTTGACTGCTAACCAGAAGGCTGGTGGTTCAAACTCACCAGCCGCTCCTCGGAAGGAAGATGGGGCAATCTACTTCCATAGTGATACTGCCTCGGAAACCCAAGGTGGGGTTGCTGTGAGTTGAGTCCAACTCGACGGCACATAACAACAAACAACGTGTGTATATGTGTGTGTGTGTGTGTGTATATATATATGTATAATTGTGTTCTAGATGAAAGTTTGTACAGAAAATTAGATTCACATTTAACAATTTTTATACAAGTTGTTCCATCACATTGATTACAATTTTCACAGTGTGTCAGCATTCTTATAATTTCCATTCTGTTTATTCTGTTGCTATTGATGTAAATTACCTTCCTCTCCTTGCCTTCTTATCTTTGTTTTTGGGTAAATGTTACCCATTTGGTCTCATATAGTTGGGTATTTATGGAACACAATAATCAGGGGTGATATTGTTTATTTTATAAGCCAATCTATTATTTGGCTGAAAGATGAATTTCAGGAATGGCTTTATTGCCAAATTCAAAGGGTATCATAGGGCAATAGTCTTGGAGGTGCCACTAGCGTCTTTTGGTCCACTAGGCCTGGCCTTTTTTTTTTTTTTTTTTAACTTTTTCATTCTACTTTTTCTGCCATTCTATCTGGGACCTTCTGTTGTATCCCTGGTCAGAATGGGTCAATAGTGGTTGCTGGGCACCATCTAGTTTTTCTGGTCTTAGGTTAGATGAGGCCATGGCTTATGTGGGCGCTTAGTCTGGTGGACTATTTTCTTCTTTGAGTCTTCAGTTTCTTTCATTATCTTTTGTTCTAGATGAGTAGAGACCAGTAGTGCCTTAGGTGGCTTCTCACAAGCTTTGAAGACCTCAGATGGTACTCACCAAACTAGGGTGTTGAACATTAACCTTATGAATTATGTTATGCCGGTCCACTAAGTTATCCTATGAACATTTTAACCTGGTAAACCTATCTTGCGAATTGTTTGGATATGTCTAAGAAATCTCTATGATTGTGTGCACTGTGTGCCTTATTATATGTATGGATATATATGCAGCACACACAAATATGTATATACATATGCTTACAGATACACTTATACATGCACTTGCATGCACTCACATGTGCCTTCCTATATACACATATGCATAAATATCGACCTGTGTAACCACACACATATTTTTTGTTTTTTATTATTGTTGTTTCAAAATTGTATATGTCATAGCATTTACTGAAGTTGTCCCTTTTCCTTGTCTACTTCTTAGTGTCTTCGTTTACCTTTGTCACACTGTGTAGACTCTACCCATATTGGATACTTTCTTTCCCATCACTAAAAATAGCAAGTATCTTCTTGTAAGTGTAAATAATTATTCCTGCTCCCTCCCCTTCCCATTCCTGGTAAACATCCAAGAATGTTGCTTTCTATGTGTATATCTATTCTTGACTTTTTATAGTAGTGGGGCCATATGATATTTGTCCTTTTGTGGTTGACTTAATTCACTCAGCATAACGTTCTCCAGATTCATTCATGTTGTAAGGTGTTTCATGAATTCCTCATTATTTTTCATAATTGCATCAAAAAATAAGTAATAGTAAAGAAGCTGTCACCATTTGTAATAAACCCTGATGTACTGTGAATTCACAGCCTTGCTCAGGGCAGGCATAGTTCCTGGAAGGGATATAATCCCATTTGGTTAGAAGACAACTAAAATGGGTCGAAGGTGAAGATTATCCAGAGAAGGTTCATTAGGCTTGCTTCCATATCCTTTCCTCTGAGTTTACATTCAGACTCTGAAGCTAGGCCCTGGACCCCCCTTCCAACCCCCATTAGGTTGTCTTCCCTGACTACATGTGCGGAAGAGCAGCAGAACCCCCACTTGCCCTTGTCCCAGGAGAGTATACTCTCAGGAAATGGGCAGAGTGAATAGGTAGCAGCTGGTGGGAAAATGAGAATGGATCTCTGAGGTCTTTTAAAAAGGCCATGAATTCAGCTCCTGTCTCTTATGCTCACACAATTAAAGACAGGCTGGCAGCAGTACTGGATAATGACTTGGTGAGGCACTAAACCTTGCTTTTTGCTGCTTGCTGTCTTCTCCTTAGCTTTGTGGTCAGTCCATTTCCTGCTTTGCTTTTTGGATTTAAAGTTATTTCTAATTCGTGTAAGTTAAAGATATGTCATTTTAGTTATCTCATTTGTTTCTTGGCTACTTTTGGCCTCCCTTTACTCTTGAGAAAACTTACTGCTGCTGAGTTGGATCCGACTCATAGAGACCCCTCCTTGGGTTTCTGAGGCTGTATCACTATGGAAGTAGATTGCCCCATCTTCCTTCTGAGGAGTGGCTGGTGGGTTCAAATGGGGTTTTCAATGGGGCAGTCTACTTCGGTAGTGATACCACCTCAGAAACTCATGGAAGGGTCGCTATGAGTTGAAATCGACTCGATGGCAGTGAGTTTGGTTTTCTGGTTTTACTCTTGAGAGGCTTTCTGCCCCATGTTTACTTGGTGTTGTCATTGGCTTTTGGAATATCTACCCAATTAATCTGTCAAGAGAATAAGGACTGGTTGTAGGGGAATTGTAAATTACGTGTGCCATCTGCTGCTTCCAAACACTGGCATTTTTCCTGCTCTTCTTTTTTTTTATATATGCATATATATATATTAAATGGGGGAAAAGGCTGCTTATGCTAGGATTTTAATCTTCCCCTTATATTGTCAGGTAAACTGAAGGAATGGATTTTGTGTGTGAGTGTGTGTGTGTGCTTGACTGATTTTCAACAATAGAAGTTTCTTAATTATACTGGAAAAGCAAAGTCTATTTGTATGAAATTCAATTTCAAGGAGTAATGTAGGTAAAATAACAAGTTACATGTTATATTTTGTGATTATTTTATTAACAACTCATTTGTACTGTCAACTAGTAGTAGTAGACAAATGGAAAAAAATGAGTGTGATTTTTTTAATAGATAAATAGATGTAAAAATAAATATACATGTATATAGAAATATAAAGCTATTTTTTCTGTGCATCTTAATTATTTGCTATGGCTGCTATAATAAATTACAGGAGCTCTGGTGGTATAGTGCCTAAGGCATTTGATTGCTAACCAAAAGGTTGGCAGTTCAAACCCACCAGCCGCTCCACAGAAGGGAGCTGGGGCAATGTACTTCCATAAAGATTTACTGCCTTGGAAAACCAGTTGGGGTTGCTGTGAGTCAGAATCAACTCAATGACAGTGAGTTTGGTTTTGGTTTGGTGGGTTAAAGCAACAGAAATATATTTTCTTTCAGTTCTGAAGGCCAGAAGTCTAAGATGAGTCTTACAGGCTGAAAATCTAGGAGTTGGCAGGGCCATGCTCCCTCTGGAGATTCTGGGAGAATCTACTCTCTTGCCTTTTCCAGCATCTGCAGCTGCTTTCCTTGACTCAGGGTCCCTTCCTTCATCTTCAAAGCCAACAGTATAGCATCTGTTTTCTGAATCTATTTTTCTCTGCTGCTGTACATGGTCTTCTCCCTCTGTTTCCGTCTTATAATGACACTTGTGACTGCATTTAAGGGCCTCCTGGATAATCCAGCATGATCTCCACATCTACAGATCCTTAACTTAATCACATCTGCAAAATGCTTGCCATATAAGATAACATTCATAGGTTAGGGATAAGGATGAGTATATCATGAAGGGGACATTATTCAATCTATCACAGTGTATGTGTCTGCCTGTCTGTCATCTGTCTGTCTCTTTGTCTGTCTATTCATCTATCTAATCTATCTCTCTTTCTCTCTAACTACTTACCTGCCTACCTACCTAAACCTTCTTATCTTTGTTCACTGAGGTGGTTTGTGAGCAGCTTAGCTATACTCCAATAGCAATGAGTACACCTCAGTTCAAAATCTTGGATTCTAAATACCATTCTCTATTTTTATTTTTGTTTGTTTGTTTATTCTTTTAAAGAAGTGGCTGATTCCAGGTTTGAAGCATAAAAAAATACAAGATAAACTGAAAGTATCCTTTTGTACCAGGAAATAAGGAAATACTCGAAAGAATTATGGGGGTATGTATATATGGGGCTATGTCAGAAAGACACAGGATTCAGCTTGAATGGACTTCTGGTCAAAACTGGGCTATCTGACTGGGACCTTAAAAGCTAGGAAGCTGCCATCTAAATGCAACAACGGGTCTCTCCTCGTCAAGAAGAAAGAAGAAAACCAAAATTAATGGAAACAATCAGTCCTAGCGACTGGTACACCATCCGATCTGCAA
>NW_006921611.1:16232695-16235698 GCF_000298275.1 Orycteropus afer afer
AGAAGAGTATGAAGGGATGGACACTGGGAGGAGGTAACTATGGGGAGGAAGTGGGAGGGGAGCTGCTGCATTGTAAATTTTGGTCAATGACCTGAGACAAAGTATATGTGAACTGCTGTATGAAAAGTGAATTTACTCTGTAAATCTTCACCCAAATCCTAATTTAAAAAAAAAATAAAATAAAAAAAAACAAAAAACAAAAAAACTGGGCTATCTGAGCACTGAAATAAATTATGGAAATGGTAGATTACAACTATTGAATAATATAGGAAATTCAGTCCTTACTGGTAAAATTTGATGCATTTGAATTATGGTGTTGGTAATAAACAGAGCTGTCTAGGAAGAATTAACAGCTGTAATGCTCCTTAGAAGTGAGGGTGGTGAGAGTTCATCTCACATACTTCAGACATGTTATCAGGAAGTATCAGTCCTGGGAGAAGGATATCATGTTTGGTGAAGTAGAGGGTCAACGGAAAAGAGGAAGACCCTCAATGAGATGTATTGATACAGTGATTGCCACCGTGGGCTAAACACAGCAACAATTGTGAGGGTGGCGCAGGACTGTGTGTACAGTGTTCCTTTCTTACAGAACATCTTTCTGAGTCGGAACCATGTTGACGATGCCTAACAACAGTAAGCCCCTACTTCATACTCTACTCTCAGCCCCTATCTCCTCTCTTCTGGCTCTATCTTGCCCCTCCCAGACCAACTTTAAAAATTACTTTTATTTCTAAAATTTGTTTGTAACTTTCTGCTTTGTTTTCTTTATTTTCTGTAGCTGAAAAAAATAAAAGGATTATTTCAAATAAGTAGTGTTTCTCTTGCTTTTAAAATTAGTCATTTTAATTAATAACGTGTTGCTAGTTGTATAAGTGAAAATTATTTTTCTTTTTTATTTTAAGTTTGTTTTACATTTGTTACATGTACATTTAATTTCACTCCCCATTTACCATGCCCAACCCTAACCCGTTCTCCTCCCCTCCCTGCCCAGTAATCCTCCCCCGTGCCCCTCATAGTTCCTCATTCCTGTGTGTCCTGCATTTCCTCCGTGTGAATGTTGCTTCTCTGGTACCCCATGGTCTATTGCTTTAAGGGAAGTATTACCATAGAGTATGTGGGTGCATCATTCTGGGTTGAGTGGGCTGCATGTACATCTTGTTAACTATTGGGCTGAGAGCCAGCCCCTGGGAGTGAGTTTAATTCCAGGCACAGAATGTATTCTAGGGCCATAGTATGGGGGTCTCATCAGACTCCATCTGACCAGTAATTCTGGTCATTACTGAGTTTTTGGATTTTGTACCACATTTTTTCTTCCCACTCCATCCAGAATCTCTAGATTTGGTCCTTTCCTGAGTGGTTGGCATTGGTAGCTGGCACCATCTAGTTCTTCTGGTCTGGAGAGCCATCATGTCCTGTGATTAATTGCTTCCAAATACCCTTGTATTTTTTGCACTCTTCTTTGCTTCCGAAGCCAGGAGACCATTAGATGCATCTTAGATGGCCACTTGAAAGCTTTTAAGACCCCAGCCGCTATTCACGAATGTAGGATGGTGAACAAGGCTTTTATGTATTTTGTTGTGCCAATTGAGTCTGGTGTCCCCCGGTACTACGGTCCTGAGATGGTAGATTTATTGGATCTCTCTTCCGTAGTGTCTGGGTGTCTGTGAGGGATTACTCTCTGTCTATCTTCTATTGTTTCTGTAAGGGTTGCAGGTATTTTGTATCACTGGTGTCTGTGTAAGATTAGCCTCAGCTGAATCTATCCTTGGTCTAGAGTATCCTCCTGTTCACTGACCCCCATCTGATCCTCTCAGGTGTTTATGTGTTTATCTGTGGACTGGTGTTTGGTGTTAATGGTAATGCAGTGTTGTGGACACATTGGTTGGTATTAGCATCTATCATCTATCTCTTATGTGCACAATTTGGTGTCCTCCCATTTCATAATGTTATCATGGTGGTCACAGACCACCCATGTCAGCATGTGGGCTCCAACTAGCCTGAAATTAATCCCTCCCCTTCCCTCCCCACCCTAGTAACCTACAAAGTGAATTCTGTGTCCCAGGCAAACCCTTCTTTGCCTTTTTACAGTAATGGGCTCATACAGTACTTGTCTTTCCGTGATTGACTTATTTCAGCATAATGTCCTCCAGGTTTATCCATGTTGTGAGATGATTTGCTTACCCCTCATTGTTCTTTAATGGAGCATAGTGTTCCATTGTGTGCATGTGCCATAATCCACTCATCCGTTGATGGGCATTTTGGTTGTTTTCATCTCTTTGCTATAGTAAATTGTGCTACAGTGAACATAGGTGTACATATGTCTGTTCGTGTGCTATCTCTCACCTCTTTAGGATATATTCCTAGTAATGGAATTGATGAGTCAAATGGTATTTCTGTTTTCATTTTTTTAAGGAAACGCCATACCATATGCCACAATGGGTGTACCATTTTACAGTCCCACCAGTAGTGCACAAGAGTTCCAATCTCTCAGCAACCTCGCCAGCGTTTGTTATTTTCTGACCTGTTGAACTTTGCTGTTATTGCTGGGGTGAGATAATGTCTCATCGTTGTTTTGATTTGCATCTCTCTAATGACTAAAGATTGTGAGCAATTTCTCATGTGTTTGTTGGCTGCCTATATATCTTCTTTGGTGAAGTGTCTGTTCAAGCCTTTTGCCCATTTGTGAATTGGGTTATTTGTCTTTTTGGTGTTGAGGTGTTGAAATTTTCTACAGATTTTGGAGATAAGTCCTTTATCAGATATGTCATAGGCAAATATTTTCTCCTAATCTGTAGGTTCTCTTTTTACCCTTTTGACAAAGTCTTTCAAAGTGCATAAGAATTTAATTTTTAAAAGGTCCCAGTCATCTAGCTTCTCTTCTGTCTCCTGCACATTCTGGGTTATGCTTGACAGTCTATGCCATAAATTGTTTGTTGTTGTTGTTTAGTGCCATCGAGTCGTTTCCGACTCATAGCGACCCCATGCACAGCAGAACGAAACACT
>NW_006921611.1:16236637-16238387 GCF_000298275.1 Orycteropus afer afer
TGTAGTGCCCTTGTTGTCTCTTGTAGCAGTGTTTTATAGTTTTCTTTGTATAGGTCTTTTGTGCCTCTGGTGAGATTTATTCCTAGATGTTTTATCTTTTTTAGTAGCTATTGTAAATGGTATTATTTCCCTTATTTCTTTTTCAGAGGACTCTTTGTTGGTGTAGAGGAATCCTACTGAGATTTGTATGTTGACCTTGTATCCTGCCACTTTGCTGAAACTCTCTATTAGTTCAGTAGTTTTTTTATTGAGTCCCTTGGGTTTTCTATGTACAGGATCATATCATCCACAAATAGAGATAGTTGTAGTTCCTCTTTGCCAATTTGTATGCCTTTTATTTCCCTTTCTTGCCTTATTGCCCTGCCCAGGACTAACAATACAGTGTTAAATAGAAGTGGTGATAGAGGGCATCCCTATGGGTTCCTGTTCGTAAGGGGAATGCCTTGACTCTTTCTCCATTAATAATGATGTGGGCCATTGACTTTGCATATATGCCCTTTATTATATTGAGGAATTTCCCTTCTATCCCTATTTTGCTGAGAGTTCTGAATGAAATGGCTGTTAGATTTTATCAAATGCCTTTTCTGCATCGATTGATATAATCATATGGTTCTTTTGTTTTGTTTGTATGGTGGTTACATTGATTGTTTTTCTGATGTTGAACCATCCTTGTAAACCTGGTATGAATCCCACTTGGTCAGGGTGTATTAATTTTTTGATATGTTTTTGGATTCTGTTGGCTAGGATTTTGTTGAAAATTTTTGCATCTACGTTCATGAGGGATATTGGTCTGTAGTTTTCCTTTCTAGTGGTGCTTTTCCCCGGTTTTGGTATTAGTGTTATACTTGCTTCATGAAATGAGTTTGGGAGTATTCCATCTTTATCTATGTTCTGGAATAGCTTGAGTAGCATAGGTGTCAACTCTTCTCTGAATATTTGGTAAAGTTCTCCGGTGAAGCCATCAGGGCCAGGACTTTTCTTTGTGGGAAGTTTTTATTTATTTTTATTTTTTTATTACCTGCTTAATTTCTTCTTTTGTTATAGGTCCGTTCACGTATTCTATCTCTGAGTGGGTTAAGTTAGGTAGGTCTTATGATTCTAGAAACTTGTCCATCTCTTCTAGGTTATCAAATCTGTTGGAGTACTGTTTTTCATAATGTTCTGTCAGTATCTTTTTTATTTCAGTTGGTTCTGTTGTGATGACACACTTTTTGTTTACAATTCTTGTAATTTGAATCTTCTCTTTCTTTTCTTTTGTTAGATTTGCCACTGGTTTGTCACTTTTGTTAATCTTTTCGAAGAGTCAGCTTTCGTTTTGTTGATTTTCTCTGTTTTTTTTTTTTTTTTCTTTTCTGTTTCATTTATTTCTGCTCTAATCTTTATTATTTCCTTGCCTCTAGGTACTGTTGGATTCTTTTATTGTTCTATTTCTAGTTATTGTAGATGATGAGTTAGAATGTTTATTTTGTTTCTTTTTTCTTTTTTGATGTATGGATTTATTGCTGTAAACTGTCCTCCGAGTATTGCTCTCACTGTGCTCTGTCGGTTTTGGTGTTATGTATCTTCATTGTCGTTTGTTTCTAGGATTTTTTTCATTTCAGTTTTTATTTGCTCTATTACCCAGTAATTTTTGAGCAGTGAATTGTTCAGCTTCCACATGTTTGATGCTTTTTTCTTGCTCTTCCTATTATTAATTTATAATTTTATAGCATTGTGGTCCAAGAAGATGCTGTGTAGTATTTCAATGCTT
>NW_006921611.1:16238893-16248219 GCF_000298275.1 Orycteropus afer afer
GACTCAACGGCACATAACAACAACAACAACGTTTTCTTTGTCAGTTGACCCTTTCAGCATCATATAATGTCCTTCTTTTTCTCTCACGATGCTTTTCACCTTAATGTCTATTTTATAAGAAATTAAGATTGCCACTCCTGCTATTTTTTTAATTAGAATTGGCTTGATACATTTTTTTCCATGCCTTAACTCTTAAGTTCTTTTTATCTTTGAGTCTAAGGTGGGTCTCTTGTAGGGAGCATATCGATTGGCCTTCTTTTTTTCTCCAATCTGCCACACTCTCTTGAATGGTGCATTTAGTCCATTCACATTGAGTGTAATTAGTTACAGATTTGAATTGATTGCTTTCATTTTATTGTGGTTTTTTTTTTTTTTGTTGTTGTTGTATTGTTAGTGTTTTCTTGGTCCATATACATTTCTGTGCTGAGTTTGGTTTGTTGCCAAATGCTTCTTCTCTTTTTTTCTTTATTGTTGGTTTTGTGCTTATTAAACCCATATGTTTTCCTTCCTTCTGGATTTGCTTAGGGAGATTGTTAATTTTCTCTGTGGTTACCTCGGAGTACATTCTTGTCTTTACATTTTTAGAACAGTGTGTTCTGTGAAGACATTGTCCTGTTTTCCTCTCCATTTGGTAGTTTGTACCTAGTTTTATTCTCTCTAATAGGTTAGTTTCTGTTGTCATGTGCTGATTGACTTCCTTGGTTATTAGTGTACAGTGTTTTATGGTCTTATTTTGAGTTTCTATTTCTGATTTGGTTTTAGCGTTGATGCCGCATATCCTGATTTTGTTGATCTCTGTTCTGGGTTCTTTGTTGGAAGGACTTCCTTAAGCATTTCTTGTAGGGTTGGTCAGGTTTTCATAAAATCTTTTAATTTCTGTTTGTCTGAGAATGCCTTGATTTTGCCCTGAAATTTGATGTATAATTTGGCTGGATACAGGATTCTTGGTTGGAAGTTCTTTTCCTTCAGTGTTTTATATATGCCGTCCCATTGCCTTCTTGCCTGCATGGTTTCTGCTCAGTAATTGGAGCTCAGCCTAACTGTTTGATTATTGTAAGTAATATTTCTCTTGTCCCAGGAAGCTCACAAAAATTTTTCTTTGTCTTTGGTTTTGGAGAGTTTGATTCTAATATGCATCGGTGTTTTTCTCTTGGGATCGATCTTGTGTGGGGTTCTATGAGCTTCTTGGACAAATATCTTTTCTTCTTTCATGATATGGGGGAAGTTTTCTGTTAGTGTTGTTGTTGTTATGTGCCGTGGAGTCGGACCCGACTCATAGCCACCCCTTCTTGGGTTTCTGGGGCAGTATCACTACGGAAGTAGATTGCCCAACCTTCCTTCCATTTCTGTTAGTAGGTCTTCCACAATTTTCTCAGCAGTTTTTTCTCATCTTCTTATTCTAGAATTCCAATGAGTTATATGTTGTGTCTTTTCATGTCGTCCCATATAACTTCTTTTCATGTTTCTTAAATCTTTGTTCTGATTTTTTTTCATACAGGCTCTTGTCAAGGGATTTGTCTTCTAGTTGGGATATGTGTTCTTCATCCAGTTCTATCCTACTCTTTTGTGTTCCTACTGCATTATGTAATTCTGTAATTTTGGTATTCATCTTCTGGATTTCTAACTGCTGTTTTTATATGAGTTCTGATTGTGCATTAATCTTGTTATTTTGTTCTTGAATGATTTTCCTGAGTTCTTCCAGGGAACTGTTGGTGTTCTTCTTACTTCTGTTTGGGGTTTCCTTAGGCTCTTGTAAAGCTCTATAAATAAATCTTCTAAATTCCTTCTCAGATAATTCTATTGCCTCCTCTTCTTCCATGTTTAATGAGGGCTTTGTTTGTGGTTTTGCTTCTAATGCCTTGTTCTGTGTTTTTGATTTGAGGTTGCCTGTTGTTTCCTAGACATTTTGAGGTTGTCTTTGACTGTTATTTATGTATTGATTTGTTTTGTCTTGGTTTTATGAGTTAATATTTTGAAAAGGTGGAGCTGGTGTATTTTATTTTTGTGGTTATTAATTCAGATATGCTTGGTTGCTCTGCAGTTTTCTTTGTGATGATGGAATCACTGTGTGGAATGTGGATATTAGTCTCTGTCATAAAGAGGGTTTAGAATTCAAACTGGGGGATATTATGGTGGCTGAATGTGATTTATTGGATGAGTGAGGGTATTAGCGGAGAAGGTGGGAGCGTAAGAGAGAAAGAAGAGAAGCTCTATGTTGCTAGGAGGGGTTTCTAGGGCTTTGAGCAGGCTGCTAATGATGACATTGTACTGTTATTCACAGGTCTGCAGCTCAATTTCATCAAAAACTCAGTTGTTAGGGGTCGCCACTTTCCACCAGGCTCAGACACTGGCAAAGACCCTGCTCCCAAGGCCCCTCAGTGCCAAAAAGCTGACCCAAGACAACTACCTGGCTCTGCAATCTGCTGCGGAGTTCCTCTCTGGGCCTGCCCACTTGCAGCACCAACGATCTCTCTGTTTGGGTTTCAGTGGCGCTGGACTCAGGGAAATGCCTGCTCGCACCCAGTGGACCCAAGATTACTGACAAAGTCAAGTGTGGGCTCCTCAGTTCCAAAAAGCTGGCCCAAGGCCATTCAGTGATCCACTGTGGGAGCTCCTCCATGGGCTTGCCCTCTTGCAGTGCCAGTCGTCTCTCTGCTCAGGTTTCAACAGTGCTGGAAGTGCCCACTCGTATCCAGCCAACCCCAGTTACTGATAAAAGCAGGTGCTGAAGGTAGATTCTTGGGGTGATCGCTGGTACATTGATGTGGTCTCTGGTATGCTGGTGTGGTGTGTCTTCTTCCTTAACGCAGGGAGGTCTTGGATAGCCTATCTCGCCTGCTTGTTGGTGCTCCCCCAGGGAGGTCTGTGATGGCCTTTCTTGCCTGCTGGTCGACATTCTGCAGGGTAGATCTCCTGTTCTTGTTATTATTTTTTTTTTTTCCTGTCTCTTTCTCCTTTCTAATCCTACTACTCTGAGTTTGGTGCACTCTGACTTAGTGGGCTGTTCAGAGGACCAGAATCCCTAATTCAAACTGCTATACTTAGTTTTTCAGGCACTGAGATGCTAGAGGGAATTAGTGTGGTGACTACTGAGGAGACTCCATATTGAATCTGACAATTGCTTGTTAATCTGCAAAGCAATTAAATTGTAAAGTTGAGATTTTATTTTCCCTTTCAATTAATGGTCAGCTTATATCTTTAAATTCAGGGCATTTTTTTAGTGATGTGTCATTGTAATTTTGTCACAACGAAAGGATTTGTGTTATTCTTCCTTGATGAAATATCTGTGAATTTGATTGGTTCAGAAATATGATGAATATTTGAGCTTCAGAATTAGAAGAGAAGTTAGATATAAGTTTGAGTAAACTTACACTTTTTTTACCTCTATGGAAAGAGGTGTCATTCCAGAGTCTAAATTTTAGTGGGAGACTGAGTGTTAGTTTCATAGTTGAGATTAAAGTCTAGATCATCTGATAATCAATGTATTTCCTAATTTACTCCATTTGCTATTTATTATCTTCATATTCCATGCTACTTTTGAGATTTATGTTTCTGAAATGACTATGATAAAATGAAAGAATGTAATTTATCAGTTAGTAATATGGAAGAAAATGTTAAGTGCTGAATTAGGTAAGTCTTTCATGAAGCTGATTGTTTCAAATGTAATTTTTTGATGACCTGCAAAGGTTACTGTAGAGATGGGTGGAAATTTAGAATTATTTGCATGGGAGGAGGATGTGTGCCATTGATTGTGGCTACATCCAGAATAACTAACCTAAGCACAATAAAGTTTATGTTCTTGGCAAGGCTGGGGGGATGTTAATGGTTCGATTCTTGCCTGAATGTGCAAGTTTTAGTTATCTAGTGCTGCTATAACAGAAGTATAACAAATAGATGACTTTAACAAACATAAATTTATTCTCTCACAGTTTACTCACTGCTTTCAAGTCAGATCCGACAGCTTAGGAGGCTAGAAATCCGAAGTGAGAGCACTGGCTTTAGGGGATACCCTTCTCTCTATGTGTCTCCTGGTCTTCGGAGGTTCTCAGTGCAGGGACTCTGGGTCTGAAGGACATACTTTACTCCTGTCTCTTCTTTCTAGGTCATAGTAAGTCTCTCTTTCTCCCCTAGCTACTTTGACCTTTCGTCTCTTCTAAGATAAAAGGTACTGTAGGTCACACCCCAGGGAAGTTACCATTACATTAGATTTGGGCAGAAATGGGTTTAAGAGTGGTGTATCTTGCCCTAATCCTTCTTGCAGCTGATTAGTTTATCACATCAAATCACATTATGGTGGGGAGGGATCATTCCATAACTGCCATATTACATCATTTTCATAACTTACAAACCACTGAGAATCATGACTCAGCTAAGTTAACACATTTTTTTGGGACACACAATTCAATCCATGAAATTAGGTTTTGGGGTCCCCCACAATTGTCAGTATACAGAGTGGTTTATTGAGGTAGAACCATATATTTCTATGAGAGTGTGAATATACTTTAAATCATTGCTACTCTGTCAAACCGTAGCACTCCAAGCTTTGCTACCCAAAGTGTAGTTTGTGGACCAGCATCAGCATATCTTGGAAACTTTTTAGAAATGCAGAATCTCAGGCCCCATCCCAGACCTGCTGAATTTATATTTTAACAAGAATATGCAGTGGTTCACGTGTACATTAAAGTATGAAAAACATTGATCTAAAGAGGTAGTTCCTACAAAGTGTTCCCTAACCCAGCAGCATCAGCATCACCTGGGAAACTGTTTAATGAAAAAACAAAACAAAACAAATTCTTGGACCTCCACCCTAGACTTACTGAATTATAAAGTATGTGCTTTAACAATCCCTCCAGGGGATTCTGATGCATGCATGCTAAAGTTTAAGAAGCAGTCTGGAGAAATATTTATCAAGTAGTTTTGATCATAATCCAGTGATAAATAAAATGATTACTCCATTCCTTGACCTATATTGTTGTTACCTGCTGTCAAGTCAGCTCTGAGTCATGACGCTCTTATGTATAGCAGAATGAAACACTGCCTGACGTGGTGTCATCCACACATTTGCCAGTATGTTCTTGTCTTGGGTCTGTAGTGCTGCTATAACAGAAATACCATGTGCATAGTGCCTAAGACATTTGACTGCTAACTAGAAGGCGGGAGGTTCAAATCCACCAGCCACTCCTCAGAAGGAAGGTTAAGCAATCTAATACTGCCTCGGAAACCCAAGGAGGGGTCGCTATGAGTCGGATCTGACTCCACAGCAATGAGTTTGTTTTTTTTTTATGGCTTCAACAGAGATTTATTCTTTTACAATTTAGGAGGCTAAAAGTCCAGGTTCAAAGTGCCAGCTCTAGGGGCTGAGTGAAGGCCCCTTGACCTTGGGCTTCAGCTTTATCTCTTATTCCAAGCCCACTGGACCTGTAGTTGTCTCCTGTTTCAGGCTCACAAACCCAAGATCGGCAGGCAACACAGCCACTGGTTCAAGTGTGGTAACTGGAAATGAAGACTCAGCCAAAAACAGGATCTAAAATGTGCCAAGGAGCTATAGACCTTTCTCAAAGCATTTCCTTATATACCAGAAACAGACCACATTCCAAAGGCAACTCATTAGCTGCTCACAGTGGATTCCACCATGGAGTTAATTACATCGCATCCAATTGCATTATGGGTAATTACTGTATGCAGATGCCCAGCCACTCAAAACCATGACCCAGCCAATTTGACACACAACTTTTACTACCACAGGTCTCATCTATCCTTGTGGCTATTGTGGCAGATCATCTTGCTGAGCATCTCCCATGCCCTTGTTGGCCCTCTGCTTCACCAAACACAATGCCTTTCTTTAGTGATTGATTCCTTCTGATGACATGTACAAAGTAAGTGAGTCAGATAATATTCTTTGTGATCCATACGTGTGTATTGGCTGATTTTCAGAAGTAGATCTCTAGGCCTTTTCTCCTAGTCTGTCTTAGTCTGGAAGCTTCACTGAAATCTGTCCACCATGGGTGATCTTGCTGGTATTTGAAATACTGGTGGCATAGCTTCCAGCACCATAGTAACACACAAGCCACCACGGTATGACAGACTGATAGACGGGTAGTGGCCTTGACCTATACATCCTGTGTTGTCAGCCCCCATCTCTTCTCCAGTCTTACTTTTCGCTGTTCTTTTTTCCCTATGGATCTTTACACTTGCCCATTTACCTAATATTACGTGACTCCATCAGCCTTCTGTCAATTGTGTGAGTACTAGTTTAGCTGCTAACTGAAATGTTGGAAGTTTGAACCTACCAACTGGTTCCATGAGAGAAAGACCTGGAGATCTGATCCTATAAACATGAAATCCAATGGGACAGTTCTTCTGTGTAATATATGGTTGACAGTACACAACAATAACAGCAGTAGTCCTGTCATAGCTTACGGCTGTTGCATATGGCCCTCCTTCTGCTTAAAAGGATGTGTCTTATCCTTCCACACCTTCTCATCTCTGTAAGAATCATTTCCTTAGAGAATTTTATCCAACCCTCTTGTCTAAACTAGGGCATCTATTATGGGACCCACTTGGTAAACTTATTCTCTTAACATCCGAAGCTCCTGAAACATATCAAAAATTAATATTTTCCTCTCTCTTGAGGAAAAGGATAATTAGCAAACTGAATATCAAGCATGTAGCACCAAAATGAGTGTGTAATTTTCTCAGAAAGATAAATTTTATACATTACGAGCATTAAGTGATTACAGAGCTGTTTTTTGAAATTGCTATCTCAGAATTGTTCAAGCTGTAGAAGGAGATTCTTACCATATTGAATTGTTGCTGTAGTTTTTCATTTGCATAATTTAAACAAAACTGTTTGAAACTATTTATCTCAAATGTTTCAAATTTGTAAAACCAAAAATAATATGAGAAAGAAAGAAAAGAAGAAACAATACCTTTTTTAAAACAGTCAAAATGTGCATATTATAAGGAAAGAAATAGGAAATTCCCTAATATAGTGAAACTTTCTTTTCACACCAGTGAAGATAAAAGTTTGTCAGTCACATGGAGTATGTACCTAGCAGGTGAGAATCAGCCAAGCTACAGCATCCTTCAAACACTGGAACTGGGTGGTTCCTGGATATCCTTACTGAATGTTTTGATCAAAGGTGCTATAGAAGAATCCCAACTAGAAGGGGGGATTGTGAAAAATAATTTCTAATTCTTATGAAATACAGATTTTCTGGAGCCATTGAGGCTGTATGAACCCTCCAAATTATTTCCCTGTGATGAACTTTAAACTTTAAACCATAACTATCCCCTGAAGACTTTTTTGAACCAAACTATAGCCTGTCTGAAGTAGTAAAAAGTACATCTGCTTTGAGTAAAGCATATCTGCTTAAAATTCTTCTAAGGAATTATCTGTGTGGAAATAAATTGACAACAGCAACTGGAAAGGTTGTATGGGAAACTTAGGGGGAACATAATGGTGGTGGAATAATTTGGAAAAGGAGACTGGTACCACAACTTGGGGACCTCTGGTGGTGTAGTGCCTAAGGCATTTGACTGCTAACCAGAAGGCTGGTGGTTCAAACCCACCAGCCACTCCTTGGAAGGAAGAGTGGGCAATCTACTTTGGTAGAGCTATCACCTTGGAATACCAAGAAGGGGATGCTATGAGTCAAATCGACTCAACAGCAGTAAGGTAGCACAACTTGAAGGACATAATGTCATTGAGTTGTACATGTAGAAATTGTTTAAATAGTGTATCTTTGGCTGTTTATACTTTCACCAAAATAAAAACCAAAGTGAAAAAAAATTGTCAAAAGAAAGATTTAATATTAGCAATGAGAAGTGTGGAGTTACTTTTTAAATAATGAGGAAGAGTTTAGAAGAAATGATGGTGTTGCCTGATGGACTGTCATGTGAATTGTTTCTCCTAGGGTTGTGTAGTACACAATGCATACAACTCTATGTAGAGGTCCTGGGTACCATTTTCAAATAAGTAATAATGATTTTATCAATACTATCTAACCAGAAAAAAACACAGAAATAGAGGGAATGCTGAGACTGAGAACTACAACTATCATCTGCAGTTCATGGATTAATTGTTTTATTTGCTAACCAAAATAGTCTAATTTTTCTTAATTGATTAACTGATAAAATTCAAATATGAAAAATAAACTTGTATGAATAGATAAAAAAAAAATTCCACAAGCAAGCTCTTTGATACTAATATTGAAGAACAAAGAGGGGCCTGCCCACTCAAACTGTGGGGATGGTGGATTTACGACTGGGTCTTCTCACCACTGACAATCCTTTCTGCTCCAAGAATATAATAGAAGTCATAAAATCTTCCTGCTTTCAAATGGTTGTCTGGTTGATCCTAAAACCTATCATGCCTTTCTTTCCCAAAGTTAATGATCTACTGTTGCTCATATATGAGAATGGGTATTTCATAACCAGTGTTGTAATGTTTGGATGCTGGTTAATGTTTCAGTTCAGAGTGAAGGAGCAGAAAAATGTCTTTTTGACTGGCCTGGGTCAAATTTCTTTGTGTTTTGTAATTTCCATCTTGTTGCTTATTTTTAATGGAAGCACCCCCTCACCCCCATCCCCATAGTTGGCAAGTGCCTAAATTAGCAGCCAGGAAGAGTCTTAGGAATTCAAAATCATGATGTGAACCACATTCACTTTTGTCGTAGTAGTTTTTCATTCAAATAACAGACTTAAGAATTCTAAAGGACGCTAAGGAAGATGCTGAAATTTGGGACAATCAGGATAAATGGATACCTGTCAGTTCTATTTCAGGCCCTGTTTGACTGAATGCTGTTCTCAGTTGTATAAACTTGTGATCTCTATTGGGGATGGAGTGCTTTTTATTGGTGTACATTAACAGAACTTACACATTAGAAAGGTTCTTGCTATGGACTATGATAATCATATGGAAAATGATGTGTTTAAAAGGAAAATATAATTTTCTAATGGTTGGAAAGTAACATTTTAATTTTTAAAAACCTACCATGATCCTGTCTCTTAAGAAGCCAAACTTTAAACTTTTCTTATTCCACAGTCAATATCCATATGTATATCTTTATTTGATTGTAAATTATGAGGCATTATTTTTATATTAATATTTTTTTCATGTTGTAGTAATTTTCATTTTTAGTGTCTGTATAGCATTCTATCAAGTTGATAAATCATCATTGTATAATTATTCTGTTGTGGATAGTATTTTTTTTTTTTTTTTAAGATATATTTCATGTTGTAGTAATTTTCATTTTTAGTGTCTGTATAGCATTCTATCAAGTTGATAAATCATCATTGTATAATTATTCTGTTGTGGATAGTAT
>NW_006921611.1:16248319-16251716 GCF_000298275.1 Orycteropus afer afer
TTTCATTTTTAGTGTCTGTATAGCATTCTATCAAGTTGATAAATCATCATTGTATAATTATTCTGTTGTGGATAGTATTTTTTTTTTTTTTTTAAAGATATATTTTTAGTGATGTCTTTATTTTGTTCTAATTTTCCAGGCACAGACATTTGTTTGGGTTAACAATGCATCAGCACATTCCCAGAATGTTGCCAAGGCCAAATATGAATTTTTATTTGGCAGATCTGAAGAGAAAACTCCAGATACTAGTAAGTATTTTCCCACCACCTTACCTTCAGGTAAAAAATATAAATTGAATTGCTACTGATTTCTGAATGCTTTTTCTCTGCATGTATTCTTATCTCTGTGAAACATTTTCACTCTAATTATTCAATAAAACAATCTTCTCAAGAGACAGAATTCAGAAATATAGGATGTGTGGTTTTTGTAGCCTGTTGGAAGTAATTTCATGGCACAATCTTGACTTGAAGAATTCTCAGCTTCTGATATCTGAAATATGAATTCTTTAATTCTCACCAGGTTTTCTTTTTCCACATTTACTATCACTATATATATTGATTTTCTTACTTTTGCTGCCACCAAACACATAACTACCAACATATATTATTAGGAAACATTTCTTTGATGATTTTTAGACATTGTAGCCTTAACTTTGGAAAGTATTGATCTAATCTGTTTATCAGATTCTAGTATTGTGGAGTTAGAAGCAAGTTACCTGAAGTTTGAAACAGGTACATTCAAAACAAATAAAAGACCTGCTACGAGTACTGCTACTCCTACTACTACTACTCACTCACTGCTGTCAAGTTGGACCCAACTCATAGTGACCCCTTTGGGTTTCTGAGGCAGTATCACTATGGAAATATATGGCCCAATCTTCCTTCTGAGGAGTGGCTGGTGAGTTTGAACTGCCAGCCTTCTGGTTAGCAGTCAAATGCCTTAGGCACTACACCACCAGAGCTCCTAATACATTTATTCAGTACTGTAAAAACGGCAAAGAGGCCACATGTTCTGACCTCCTCTAACCCCACAAGAGGAAGGCAGAATCACCATCAATAGCCCAAGGCCTATTACTGCAAGGCGAGACATGCTGCCTCCCTCCAGCCCTTTCACCAACTGTTCCTCCCTAAGCACCACTACCTCTCTCCTGGGTTCGATAATTCACTGCAGTGGCCACACAGAACTCACAGATTATGGGGTTTAGTAGGGAAGCACCAGGCTACAATTCAAGTCCAGGAAAAACAGTCTCTCTCCCAGCCCGCTGTTTCTCAGCCAAGTCTCTCACAGTGTCTCTCCCAGCAGAGTGTCTTACTCAGCAATGAATGTCTCTTGCATCTCTTTCCAGCAGCACGTGTCTCTTTCAGTAGCGTGTGTCTCTTTCAGCAGCGTGTGTCTCTTTCAGCAGCACGTCTTCCTCAACCAGCAGTCCTCTTCCTCAACCAGCAGTCCGAGAGAGTTCTGTCTCTACGAGGCCTCCTTTGGAGCCTGGCAGAGTGGTCAAACTAGTCAATCATAGCATCAGAACTCTAAGCACTTGAGAGTGAGCCTCCCATAACATTGTGCTGTGCCACGCCCAACAGAAATATCCCAGGTGGATAACATTTACAATCAGAAGCTCCTCAGTTGCTCATTCCACCACTGAGTTTACAATGACTTATGGGTAGAAAAGCTATACTAAGTAACTTACTACTCTGCAAGTACTTACTATGTTCCAGGTGCTATGCTAAGTGTCTGCATTCAGTATTTAAAACACTCTTATAATTGGTCCTCTAATCCCCATTTTCCAAATGCAGAAACTAAAGTATAATCACACTTTGCTTTATTGTGCTTTGCAGATACTGTGTTTTTCATAATTTGAAAGTTTGTGGCAACCCTACATGGAGCAAGTCTATTGGTTCCATTTTTTTTTAACAGCCTGTGCTCACTTCATGTCTGTATCACATTTTGTTAATTCTCACAGTATTTCAAACTTTTTCATAGAGCTATTGCATACTTAATAGACTACAGTACAGTATAAATATAACTTTGACATGCACTGGGAAACCAAAAAATTCGTGTGAACTTGCTTTATTGGCAACATAAAGTGTTATTGCAGTGTTCTGGAACTGAACCCACAGTATCTTCGAGTTACGCCTCTACAGTGAAGTTAAATAACTTCCTCAAGATCAAAAATTACTCATGCAGATGAGTCAGACCTTTAACCCAAGTCTGTCTGACCCTAAAGTTCATACTTTCAACCTGTTGAGATAGTAAATTTTTTCTGACTTTTTTGAATTTTTTCAAAAAGAGGCAACATGCAGGATAAAAATACAAATGGTTTTATTGAGTTTTGAACACATTTAAATGCATTTGTGGAAAACTGATGATAAATGGGCTATTACCATGTTTTGGAAATTTAGAAAGCGGTAATACATTGTGGTTAAGAGCCTGGGCCTGAAGTTACACTTCTCAATTTGAATCCCAGCCTTGTAACTTACTAGCTATGCCTTGTATAAGTTATTTAACCTTTGTGTGCTTCAGTTTTCTCACCTGTAAAATAACATTATAATGATACTACATGCCTTGAATTCTTTTGAGGATTAAATAAGTTGCCATAGGTAAGATCTCAGAATCACACTTGGCACATAATAAGTACTATAAAAGTGTCATAATTGTCATTATTTATCATGCTGATGACAGTTATCTTTACATACCTGACTTTTGAGTTTGATATTTATAAATATAATCCTGACTCTGCTCAGCTCCATCACTGTCTGACACTAATGAGGAATCTAACCTAAATTAGCTGCTGTTCAGGTGAAAAAGCCAAATCTAGCTATATATAAATATATCATTTACCTGTTAGATGAGGTGATATAATGGGCCCCATAATATTTGGGAATACAAGGAGAAAGTGTATATGCAACCACGATGATTCCTTTTAGCTTAAAATGAATATTTATTAGATATGCAAGTAGGTAGGAATTCTTAAATACAGTACATAATAGCTAGTTTATTTTAAAAAATAAATTTATTCTGCTTTTATCACCATGTCCCCATTTAGAGAGTGCTAAAGGGGCAGGGAGGCTGCATCTTGTGACCTCCTCTAATCCCACAAGAGGAAGACAGAATCACCATGAATGCCCAAAGCCTATTCCTGTGAGGCTGGACATGCTGCCTCCCTCCAGCTCTTTCATCACCCCTGACACCAACTGTTCCTCCCATAGCACCCACCACCTTTCTCCCGGGTTCGATAATTCACTGCAGTGGCCACACAGAACTCACAGATTATGGGGTTTATTAGGGAAGCACCAGGCTACAATTCAAGTTCAGGAACAATACTCAGTCTCTCTTAGCCTGCCGTCTCTCAGCCAACAGTCTCTTTCCCAGCAGCATGTGTCTCTTGGTGTCTCTTCCT
>NW_006921611.1:16251896-16253334 GCF_000298275.1 Orycteropus afer afer
CTAAGGCACTTGACTGCTAACCAGAAGGCTGGTGGTTCAAACCCACCAGCCACTCCTTGGAAGGAAGATGGGGCAATCTACTTCCATAGTCATACTGCCTCGGAAACCCAAGGTGGGGTCGCTATGAGTCGGGTCCAACTCGACGGCATATAACAACAACAAAAAGAGAGAGAGAACTTCCCAGAAGATTACTTCATGCTGCTCCCAACAGAAATATGCCAGGTGGATACGTTTAACAATCAGGAGGTACTCAGTTGCCCATAGCAAATTCCACTATGGGGTTTACAAAGACTTAGGGCTAGAAAAGCCATACTATGTAATTGACTACACTGCAGAGAGGAATGTGTTTCATAATATTTCTCTTGTCATATGTGAGGCCATTAAAGCCCCTTATCATGTAGCATAAATATCTAATTTTTCTAGTGTGGTAGTTAGGGTTGTGTGTCAACTTGTCTGCACTAAGTTTTGGAGTAGTTTGGCAGCTGGATGTAGTTATTCCCCATGGTGAGATTGTAATCACCTCCCTGGTGGAATCTGCTGTGAGCACCCACTCAGTTGAAGGAGAGTTGCCTCTGGGGTTTGGCCTGCTTTCAGTATATATGATGAAGCTTTGAGAAAGGTCTTGAGCTTTTTGGCACATCCGGATCCTGCATTTGGCTGAGTCTTCATCTCTAGTTCCTGGACTTGAACCAGTGGCCTGTCGTGTTGTCTGCTGATCTTGGGATTGTTCCTAGACTTGAACTGGTGGTTTGCCATGTTGTCTGCTGCTCTTGGCATTGTACCATTTTACCTTCTGACTTGGAGTTGGTCAGCCTCAGCAGCCAGGAGCTGTCAGAATAAGGAGGCACCTTCTAGCTCCAATGGGCCTGGAATAAGAGGCAGAACTGAAGCCCAATGTTTAGGGGCCTTTGACTACCCCCTAGAGTTGGCACTCTGAATTTGGGCTTTCTGGCCTCCTAAACTGTAAGAGAATAAATTCCTGCTTGTTAAAGCCACCCATTAGTGATTTTTCTGTTATAGCTGCACTAGAGAAACAAGACATCTGGGTTTGAAGTTTAGGACATTATATCATTTATTTAGTATTTATCAAGATAGAGGATATAGATTACAGGCAACCAAACCAAAAACAAACAAACAAACAAAAACCAAACTCACTTCCATTGAGTCAGATCTCCCTCATAGCAACCCCTCCTTGGGTTTCCGAGATGATATCACTACAGAAGTAGATTGCCCAGTCTTCCTTCTGAGGAGTGGCCAGTAGGTTTGAACTGCCAGCCTCTGGTTAGCCTTTGACTCTATGCCACCAGAGCTCCTATTTGTTGTTATTGTTAAGTGCCGTTGAGTCGTTTCCAACTCATAGCAACCCCAGGCACAGCAGAATGAAACACTGCCCGATCCTGCGCCAGCCCCACAATCCCTGCTATACTTGAGCCCATCA
>NW_006921611.1:16268879-16322661 GCF_000298275.1 Orycteropus afer afer
AGGGCTAGAGTTGTTGTTGTTGTTGTTGTCATGTGCCGTCGAGTCGGCCCCAACTCATAGTGACCCCTCCTTGGGTTTCCGAGGCAGTATCACTACGAAAGTAGGATTGCCCAACCTTCCTTCCGAGGAGTGGCTGGTGGGTTTGAACCACCAGCCTTCTGGTTAGCAGTCAAGGGCTAGAGTAGTAGTTACTAATTGTTTAGAGACTTTGGGCTAAAGGCATGTGTGTGACATCACTTGTACTGTGTCTTCAGTCAGGAGGCAGCTAGTCACTAAAGGTAGGTTCCCTCTTCCATTCTAGTCAGATATCCTGGAGCGGCTTGAACTTCAGAAAGGTGCTAAAGAGGTACTGTTGGAGCCTCATGTGGGGCATAACCACAGGATCTACACTTATTAGGGGTTGGTTGAGAGCTCTCTTCAAGACTTTCCACTCAGCACACATTCCTTTGGGTTGCTGTGCTTAGTTGATGCAAGGCTTTTCTAAAGTAATTAGAGGAAATATACTGTAGCAGGAGGGTGGCCTTATTTTAGGCAAGTAGGTTCTTTGAAATTTTTCCAGTTCTCAGATAGCGCTCTCTCCATCTCTCTCTCTCTCTCTCTCTCTCTGTATCTGTCTGTGTTTCTCTTGGTCAAAATTTAGAAGGAAGGAATGTTTGAGAAAGTCTTTGAAGAGGCTTAAAATCCTCTTCCTCATCTTGTAGGAAGAACAAGTGACCTGACTAAGTGTGTGAGAAAGTGAAAGGGTGTATGGGATGTTAAGAAGGGGAGTCAACCTCTTCTATTAACTCTTAGTAATTTACAAAATCTCCCTCCTACTTTCTCTGTTGATTTATAAACTTTTTGAGATAAGTAGGTAGTGAAGAAATGAGCCTTGGAGATATTAAAGCATTTGCTCAAAGACTTATAGTTTAGATGCTTGAGGTTACAAATTTAGTCTCTCTGGTACTGTGGTGAAATGCCTTCCTATATGTGACTTTTTGCTTTTGCTCTCTGGACAGACAGCTTGGGAAATTTTACCCCTGACCACTGAAGAGTTGTTACGTTTTCCCTAGTTCTTTTGAGAAGCAAAGGGGGGTGGGGAGGAATGATGGGGAGGTGACTCAGTGGGGAGAGGGCAAAGACACACAACCACTCCTAAGTTATTTTTTCCTACCCCAGAGGGTTTGTTACTTTTACCCAGGGGATTTCCTAGTTTGATTGACATTTCCTAAGTAAGCTGTAAACAACTTGATGGATTAATACTTGTGTCTGGTAATTAACTGGACCTGAGTTGACTGATATCTTATGGGTAATTGAGAATTGGTTGAACTCACATCTGTTGAGAGAGGCCTGCCTTGTAACTGATCAGGATTGGGTTATGTAAATGGCTGAAATACAGAGGTTTTGGAGGTCTCTTGGTTGTGTGAGAGAGATGCTAAGAGCTGGTCTAGCAGAGATGCAGACCCACATGGGAACCTAGTAGTCCTGAAGCTGCTAGACTGTTTATGAGCTGGGCCAGTTAGTGTCAGAGAGGCTAATGATAGGCCTAATGGCAGAGAGTAGCTGGAAGAGCTGAGCAAGCTGCTACACTGGCTGTGAACTGGGCTAGTTAGTGGTAGAGAAGCCAGTGGCAGAGAGTTGGTGGCGAAGAGTCCTGTGTTAGAATGGGTTCTCTAGAGAAACAAAACCAGTAAAGCTTATATATATGTATATATGTGTGTGTGTGTGTGTATATATATATATATATATATATATAGAAATTTATCTTAGGAAAATGCCTCACACACTTATAGAAGCTGGCAAGTCCAAAGTTCCTGGATCAAACGTCAAGCTGGAGGCTTTTCCACATCAAGCTGGAGACTTTTCCTGACTCTTGCAACTGCAGGGGCTGTGGAGCTCAAGGCTGGCAGGTAGTACACCGGCTGTTGACTCCAACAAATGATGAATCCAAGATCTTCAGGCCGAATGGTGGACTGTTCACTCACGGACAGTTGTAGGCAGCACAACAGAATCCCAATCCACAGAAGAATGTCTCTTTTCCCAGTATGTCCTTGAATATACTGGAAGCAGGCCACAACCCTAGGGAAACTCCCTCTCAACAGATTGCCTGCTCAAACATAATCATCTGATCCCATCATGGGAATAACCACGTCACAACAGCTTAAACCACACAGAATTGTGGTCCAGCCAGGTTAACACACAGCTCCAACTATCACAAGTACTTACCACAAAAAACAATTGAGGGTGCTTAGTGAGCTGCTCCAGTGGCTATGAGCTAAGCCAGTTAGTGACAGAGAGGCAGTTGGTGGAGAGGGCCAAAGGTGGAGGCCTAACAACAGAGAGCTACTGAGAGAGCTGTCCTGGTCAGAAGCTGTCCTGCACTGAAGAAAGGAGAAATGTGTTCTCCACTTTGGTGACCTTTCCACACCTTGCCTGTGAGCTTCCTGATCCTGATTCTGAATTGTTCCTGTTACTTCCAAATTGATTCTGATTCTGAGCTGTGGCCTGCTTTTCCCTAATAAAGCATGTAACTGTATGATCTGTGAGTTATCTCTGGCTATTGCAGAAAAGTGTTATGAGTAGGACAGCTGGTGTCAGAAATGGTGAAGAAGTTGGAAAGTGGAGGTATGTCTGACCTCTACCTCATAAGAATCAACTTGTCTTGATCCTGATTCTTATCCCTTATGAATTTATACAATTCTCTATTCTGCATTATAGATGGACAATGTGAAAAGACCTAGGCTTTATATTTCCCTCTTATTACAGCAGCCACATAATCATATAGTTTGGTAAATTGATGTTCTCAGGAGTTATTGTGTTGTATAGATAGTTTTGTTGTTAAGTGCCATTGAATCAGTTTTGACTCATAGTAACCCTGTATACAACAGGATGAAACACTGCCTGGTCCTGCAGCATCTTTACAGTTGTTGCTTGAGCCCATTGACGGAGCCACTGTGTCAATCCGTTTAATTGAGTGACTTCCCCTTTTTCACTGACCCTCTACTTTACCCAGAATGATGTCCTTCTCCAGGGACTGATCCCTTCTGATAACATGACCCAAGTATGAGAGACAAAGTCTGACTATTCTCAAGTCTAAGGAGCATTCTAGCTGTACTCCCTCTAAGATAAATTTGTTTGTTCTTCTAGCTGTCCATGGTACATTCAATATTCTTTGCCAACATCACAATTAAAATGCATCCATTCTTCAATCTTCCTTATTTATTGTCGAGCTCTCATATACATATGGAGCTATTGAAAATACCATGTCTTATATCAGGCACACCTTAGTCTTCAGATTGACATCTTTGCTCTTGAATACTTTAAAGAGGTCTTTTGCAGCACATTTGCACAATGCAATACATTATTTGATTTCTTGACTGCTGCTTCTATGTATATTGATTGTGGGTCCAAGTAAAATGAAATCCCTTTTAATTTCAAACTTTTCTCTACTGTGATGTTGCTTATTGGTCCAGGTATGAGGATTTTTGTTTTCTTTATGTTGAGGTGTAATCCATACTGTAGACTGTAGTCTTTAATCTTCATCAGTAAGTGCTTCAAGTCATCTTCACTTCCAGCAAGTTTGGTGCGTCATCTGTATATTGTAGGCTGCTAATGAGTCGCCTGCCAATCTTCATTTTATATTCTTCTTCATATAGTCCAGCTTCTTGGATTATTTGCTCAGCGTACAGATTGAATAAGTATGGTAAAAGGGTACAAACCTGACACACACCTTTCCTGATTTTAAAGCATGTAATATCCTCTTTAAGGCATTTGGTGGCTAACCAAAAGGTTGATGGTTCCAACTCACTAGCTGCTCTATGGAAGAAAGATGAGGCATTCTGTTTCAGTAAGTATTTATAGCCTTGCACACCCAATGGGGGGTCGCTATGTGTCTGAATCGACTCAATGACAGTGAGGTTGGTTTGGTGAGTATCTTCTGTTCTGGAAATCCTCTTCTTAACAATGTTATCCATAATTTGTTATGAACCACACAGTAGATTACCTTTGCATGGTCAATTAAACATGGGTAAATATCTTTCTTGTGTCTTTACTTTCATCCAAAATCCATATGACATCAGCAGTGATATCCCTCATTCCATACCCTCATCTGAATTGTGCTTGAATTTTTGGTAGCTCCCAGTTGATGTACTGTGCTAGCTGTTTCAGAATTATTGTCAGCAAAGTTTTACTTGTGTATGCTATTAATGATGTTTGATAATTTCTGCATTCTTTTGGATCACCTTTCTTTGGAATGGGAACAAATGTGGATATTTTCCAGTCTGCTGGCCAGGTATGTTCTTCCAAATGTCTTGACATAAACAAGTAAGTGCCTCCAATGCTGCATCCATTTATTGAAACATCTCAGTGGGTATTCCATCAGTTACTGGAGTCTGGTGTTTCACCAGTTCCTTCAGTGCAGCTTGGACTTCTTCCTTCAGTACTATTGGTTCTTGATCATACATTACCTTCTGAAATGTTTGAACATCAATCCTTTTTGGTACAGTGACTCTGTGTTTTCCTTCTTGGATTGTTTTATATTTCACCTGTAGAATCCTTCAGTATCACAGGTTGAAGCTAGAATTTGTTCTTTTCTTTCAGCTTGAGAAATGCCAATCGTGTTATTCCCTTTTGATGTTCCATCTCCATATCTTTGCAAATTTCATTATAATACTTTGTGCTCTTGAGCTGCCTTTTGAAATCTTCTGTTCATTCTTTTACTTCATTTCTTCCATTTTCTTTAGGTATTCTCTGTTGAAGAGCAAGTTTCAGAATCTCTTCTGACATCCATTTTAGTATTCTCTTCTTTTCCTGTGTTTTTAATAACCCTTTGCTTTCTTTACATCCTTTTTCCTAGTCTGTCTTAGTCTGGAAGTGTCACTGAAAGCTGTTCACCATGGGTGGCCCTGCTGATTATTGAAATACCAGCAGATTAGCTTCCAGCATCACAGCAACATGCAAGCCACCACAGTATGACAAACTGATGGACAAGTGGTGGAGAAAGTGTTTTAGAACTTCATAAATAGTCCTAATTTTTATTTTAGTGTCTATGTGTGTTTTATAAATTGTGTGAACTGTCAGTAGTTACTTCTTACTGCTGTCCTTGTTATATATATTATAAAGCAACTCCCTATTCCTTTCAGTTTATTGAGTGCAAAGTGCTGAGTGGTAGTTGTAGAGCATGGGTCCCAGCATAAGGTGAGTCTCTTTGGACAAGTTACTTAATTGCTCTTTGCCTTAGTTTCTTCATCTGCAGTAGAGATGATAATAACTTCTCATGGAGTTGTAGTGGAAATCAAATGAGATTTTAAGTATGTAGTTCAGTGGTTGACCCATGGTGCCTGGTCAGTATTTACCTATTAGAAAACAAATTTATGTAATCAAACTATCAGAATATTTGTGTTTGAAGAAATCATTTGATCCATGCTCTGCATGTTACGGATATGGAAACTAAGGCCAAGAGAATGATATAACTTACCCTTTTAGGCAGGCTTGAGGTCATCATCTAGGTTTCCTGGTTCTGAATCCTGTGTTTGATATTTTATACTACCTCCTTCGTTAGAAAAACAGACTGGGATTGGGAAGGCTTAAAAGTCATCTGATCTCACCTGTTGAGATACTTGATATAAATGGTTGTGTTGTTAGAGTGGTATCTAAAATCAGAACCAACAGGTTCTGAGGTGGCCTCAAGGGACTCTTTTGGGAGTGAGATACCTGATTACTAAAGGAAGGAGGAAGAGAACAGTTCTCATATTTTCTCTTTCCTGCCTTCACTGGAACTGTTTAGGGTCCATCACTATAAGGAAAGAGAGATGAGGTAGAGGCCCAGGAAGGGGAAGCCATAGAAAATATGCTATAATTTTAAAGTTCTGTGGTGATTATGTAGTAAGAATTTAGCCACCTGGAAGCCTCTAAGTGGTTTTTCAGATAACTGAAATACTAAAACTTAAAAACTTTTAATTATTTTCAATGAAGTCTGTTTTAAATTAATTACATATTCAAGAAAATTTGGCCCTTTCAAAACTTGAGACATATTAAGATTCCCATATTAACAAGTAAATAATCCCTAAAAGAAAATGAGCTCACAAGAAAATATGAACTGAAAAAAGGAAAGTATTTCCATGAATGGTCGAGTCAGCATTTACAATAAATAGGGACATCGACATCCAAAGAACTAGAACTAATCAATTATTGTGAAACTATACAATAACTCACTTCCATCGAATTGATTCGACTCATAGTGACCCCTCCTTGGATTTCCAAGGCAGTGTCTCTATGGAAGTAGATTGCCCAACCTTCCTTTCGAGCAGTGGCTGGTAGGTTTGAGCCGTCAGCCTTCTGTTTAGCAGTCAGATACCTTAGGCACTCCGCCACCAGAGCTCCCAAAGCTATACAATAGACTTGGTCAAAAGATAAAAAAGAGAAAAGAAACTATTATGATAAAACAGGACAGTATGAAGAAGGAACATGCATATTTGAAAAAGAACCATATAGAATTTATAGAAATGAAAAATGTATGTCATGAAATGAGAAAAATAGAAGGATGGCTTAAATGCACATTATTGGGTTTATTATTTGATGTTTAAAGTAAGGACTGATAGATAAACTCTTTCTGATCCCTCTTTTTTCTTCCATTTATCAAATACTACCTATAGAAGAGTGAAATCAAACCAAACCAAACTCACTGCCATCAAAGTGATTCTGACTTAAAGCAACCCTCATAGCTGTAAATCTTTATGAAAGCAGACTGCTTCATCTTTTTTCCGGTGGAGAGGCTGATGGGTTTGAACCACGGACCTTTTGGTTAGTAAATGGCTTAACCACTTCACAACCAGAGCTTCTTAGAGAAGTGAAAAGAAAAGATGAAAAAATACCCATAATCCAAGCACTGTGTTCTTGTTTTGGTTATATCTGACCTTTCTGTGTTCATATGTTCCATACACATACATGCACACACACATTTCTTCATTTTCCTAGGTCTTCAGGATGTAAGCTTTGAACAAAACTAAACTTCTTGTCTCACTTTAGTCTAACAGAAATTCATTAAAATCTCTGGATTTAATAATGACTTCTCTTTTTCTCTGTACTGCTATAAATTTGTTTTCTTTTGAAATTTGTTTTTGTCATTTTAGTAGGAGTTAAACAAGGAGAGGAAGCAAACTTGTGACACTTTCTGCCATATCGAGCCATAAATTTGAACAATTCTTTTGTTAAAAATAGTTACATTCCATACAGTTCATGCATATGAAGTGTATAATTCAGTAGTTTTTAATATATTCACAAGCTTGTGCAACTATTACTTCTGTCTAGTTCCACAACATTTTCATCACTGCCCCTTTCCCCCCAAAAAGCACATACAGATTAGCAGTCACTGCCATTTGCCTTCTATCCTATTACTCCAAAAAAACCCCACACCCGTTGCCATTGAGTCAGTCAGACAGAGTAGAACTGCCCCATAGGATTTCTAAGGCTAAAATGTTTATGGGAGGAGCTCTGGTAGCATAGTGCCTAAGGCACTTGACTGCTAACCAGAAGGCTGGCGGTTCAAACCCACCGGTCACTCCTTGGAAGGAAGGTTGGGCAATCTACTTCTGTAGTGATATCGCCTTGGAAACCCAAGGAGGGGTCGCTATGAGTCAGGTCCAACTCAACAACACATAACAACAACAACGTTTATGGGAGCAAACTGCCACATCTTTCTCCTCAGGAATGGCTGGTGGGTTTGAACCACCAACCTTTGGGTTAGCAGTTGAGCACTTTAACAGCTGCCACCAGGGCTCCTTACCCTAACGTTGTTGTTAGGTGCTGTTTGCTCTAACTCGTAGTGACCCTACGCACAACAGAAGGAAACACTGCCCATTCCTGAGCCATTCTTACAATCTTTGCTGTGCTTGAGCCCAGCATTGCAGCCACTTGTCTGTCCATCTCATTGAGGGCCTTCCCCTTTTACGCTGACCCTCTACTTTTCCAAGCATGGTACCCTTCTGCAGGGAATGGTCCCTTCTGATAACATGACCAAAGTAGGTGAGACAAAGTGTGGCCATTCTTGCTTCTAAGGAGCATTGTCTTCTTCTAGGACAGATTTGTTTGTTGTTCCAGCAGTACATGGTATTTTCAGTATGCTTCACCAATACCACAATTCAAAGGCATCAACTCTTCTTTCATCTTTTTTTTCATTGTCTAGCTTTCACATGCATATGAGGTGATTGCAAATACCATGCCTTGGGTTAGCCACACCTTAATCTTCAAAGTGACCTTAGCTCCTTAACACTTTAAAGAGGTCTCTTGCAGCAGATTTTCCCAGTGCAATAGGATGTCTGATTTCTTGACTGCTGCTTCCATGGGTTGATTGTGGGTGCAAGTAAAATGGAATCCCTAACACTAGGCACCCACTAATCTACTTTATGTCTGTGTAGATTTGTCTGTTCTGGAAATTTTACATAAATGGAATTACGTAAGATGTGATCTTTTGTGATTGGCTTTTTTTCACTTAGCATAGTTTTTTCAAGGTTCATACGTATTCCTTTTTATACTGTGTGGAATAATTTTCCATTGTAGGAATAAACTAAACCAAATGCACTGCTGTTGAGTCAGATCTGACTCATAGAGACCCCTCCTTGGGTTTCCAAGGCAGTATCACTACTTAAGTAGATTGCCCAGCCTTCCTTCTGAAGAGTGACTGGTGGGTTTGAACCGCCAGCCTTCTGGTTAGCAGTCAAATGCTTTAGGCACTATGCCACCGAATAGGACATATTATATTTATCCATTTATTAATTGATGGCGCTTTCTTTATTAACAATTTTTGGCAATTATGAATAATGCTGTTAGAAATATTTGTATACATATTTTTGTGTAGATGTGTATTTTCATTAATCTTGGGTTTATACTTAGAAGTAGAATTGTTAAGTTATATAGTAACTGTATGTTAAATATTTTGAGGAACTGCTAAATTGTTTTCCAAAATATTTAACATACTGTGTCTATGTGACTCAGCAACTTCCATAGTGACTGCATCATTTTACAGTCCCAGCAACAATGTATAAGGGTTCCAATTTCTCCACATTCTCATCAACACTTGTTTTTTTCTATCTTTCTGATTGTGGCCATCCTAATGGAATGTGAAGTGGTAGCTCATTGTGGTTTTGGTTTGCATTTTATAATAATTTATTTTATTTTATTGTTGAGAATATATACAGCAGAGCATGCTCAAATTCAACAATTTCTACCTGTACAATTCAGTGACAATAATTACATTATTTCAGTTGGGCAGCTACTCTCACTTTCCTTTTCCAAGTTGTTCTTCACCCATTAACATAAACTCACTGGGCTCTAACTCTCCTATCTTATTTTTTAAGTTGCTGTTGTCAGTTTGATCCCATATAAATGGATCTTAAAAGGGAACAATGCTCAAGGCAGACATTCTTCACTAGTTAAGCTATCATTTGGTTTTAAGATTATTTCAAGGTATCTTTTTGGTTCAAGGTTTAAAGATTATCTCAGGGTGATAGTTTTGGAGTTCATCAAGCCTCCATGGCTCCAGAAGTCTGGATTCCATTAGAATTTGATTTACATTTTCTTAGTAACTAAAGATGATGAACATTTTTTCTTGTACTTATTGGTTATTTGTGTGTCTTCTTCTGAGAAATGTGTATTCAGATCCTTTGCCCATTTTTTAACCTGGTTGTCTTTTGTTATTGAGTTGTATGAGTTCTTTATATATTCTGGATACAAGTTTCTTGGAAGATAAGTGATTTTGCAGATATTTTCTTCTGGCTAAGGCACTTGACTGCTAACCAGAAGGCTGGCGATTCAAACCTACCAGCCACTCCTTGGAAGGAAGATGGGGCAATCTACTTCCTTAGTGATACTGCCTCGGAAACCCAAGGAGGGGTTGCTATGAGTCGGGTCCGACCTGACGGCACACGACAACAACAACAACCATAGAGGCGTAGCTATTTAAATTAATAAAGTAAAATTAAAAATTCAACTGCTCAGTCACGCAAGGTACATAGGAGCTCTGGTAGCATAGTGCCTAAGGCACTTGACTGCTAACCAGAAGGCTGGTGGTTCAAATCCACCAGCCACTCCTCGGAAGGAAGGTTGGGCAGTCTACTTCCATAGTGATGCTGCCTCAGCAACCCAAGGAGTGGTTGCTATGAGTCGGGTCCGACTTGATGGCACATAGCAACAAAAACATTCTGTGGTTTATTTTTCACTTTCTTGAAAGCATCCTTTGATACACAGAAGTTTTTAATTTTGATGAAGTTCAGTTAATCTATCTTTAAATTTGTTGCTTGTACTTTTGGTATCATATCTAAGAAATATTTGCCTACCTCCTGGTCAAGAAGATTTAATCCTATATTTATATTTATTCTAAGAGCTTTTGTAGTTCTAATTTGTTGTTGTTATGTGCCGTTGAGTAGGGCCCGACTCACAGCGACCCCTCCATGGGCTTCCAAGGAAATAGATTGCCTAACATTCCTTCTGGTGATTCATTTTGAGTTTTTGCATATTGCGTGAGGAAGGAGTTGAATAATTTTAATGATAGGTAGAATGTGTTGGGTAAATGTAGAACATCTTAGTGAATTGGCTTGACATTTTCCTGTACACACAGAGTTCCTGGAGAGTAAAATAACAAAGCCAGTAGCGTTGAAGACTATCACTACTCATCTTCCATCCTAATCTTTGAATCTGGCCGCAGACCCAGTAAAACTAGGAGTTGTTGCTTTTGGAAAAATGTGAGTTGGCAGAGAAAGCCACAAATATACAAAGCGACAAATCATAGAACCACTAATTTCAGGGCCTTCTGTTCAGTTATTTTCTTGTCTCTGCCAGAAATATTCGTTGGTTTGTCGTTTTATGGCTAGTATTTTTGTAAATTCTGTGTCTTTGCACTTTTCATTTTGTTCTTTTTTCTCCACTGTTATCTCCTTCCCATTCGTTATTGAAAGCAGAGAAATGAATTTACAGTATGACATGTAAATATACCTTAGACTTGCTCACCATTCCATAGCCCTGATTAGTTTGGCCAGATGTTCTCTATCATCTTAGTATCCCACAGACCCTGAGTGATAGGCAGTCATTTTTAGTGGTCTGTTATGGCTTGGGAAAGTGGACTAGAAAATGATTATAAACTTTGTTTTTGGCTAGGGTTTTTGATATAATGTTAGGATGTTTTAGAGTAAATTTGGGCCCTTGAGATGTTACAATTTTTTTTTTTTTTAAATTGTGATTTGGGTGAAAATTTACAGAGCAAATTCACTTTTCATACAGCAGTTTGCATACACTCTGTCTCATGACATTGACCACAGTTTACCACAGTGCAACAGCATGGGATGTTCTTCCATTTATATAGATCTCTTATGGTTTCTTGAAGCAGTTTTTTATAGTTTTCTTTGTATAGGTCTTTTGTGTCCCTGGTGAGATTTCTTCCCAAGTATTTTATTTTTTGGTAGCTACTGTAAACAGTATTGATTTCGTTATTTCTTTTTCAGCAATCTCTTTGCTGGTGAGATGTTACAAAATCTTTGAACAAAAATTTTGTGTGAGTTATTTTGTAAAGAAGAGACCTGGTGGGTGCAGTGGTTAAAGCTTGGCTGCAAACCGAAAGATCAGTGATTCACTCTGCAGCAGAAAGATGTGGTAGTGTACTTCTGTAAAATATTTACATTCTTGGAAATCCTATGGGGCAGTTCTAATCTGCCCTACCAGGTTGCTGTTAATTGAAATTAACTTGGTGGTGGTAGATTTGGTTTTGGATTCCATAAAGTATGCTTTTAACAGTGATCCCATGCATCATTTCTTGAATAAATATTTAACCCTAGTTTTCCTTTTAGGTAGGAGGTATCTTTTACTTTGTTTTGTAGATTTCACATACTGACATCCTCCAATCATATTTTGTTCGGTCAATCCAATGTATTATTAAAAAAATAAAGTAACTGTAAAATTTGGGGATTTTATATAAAAATCTAGAGTTTTGTTGAAAAATCTGAGACTGTGTCAACATTGCATGCCCATCGTCACTGGTACTATATAGTAGCTGGTGCCTTTATGTCTCACCTGGATTGCCAGTCACCACCCCCTCGTGTTATTTCATGCCCTGTCTGCTTTACTCCTTTATATTATCTCTTGGTGTTTGTAGGCTTTTGAGCTATGACATCTGCTTTAAGGTCATATACTGCATAATCTTTGCCTTACTTAACACTTTTCCCAATTGTAATGCAGCTCAGGCTTGAGGACCCTTCACTTTCATGGGGCTCTTCCAAGGCCCTGGGGGGGGGGCATGGATAGCAATTTTTCTTCTTTTTCTTAAAGAGAGCCACCCAAATTATATAAGTTTCAGGACTCATAGGATTGGATCTGCCTCTGCCAGCACAAGAACCACCAGTAGAACATCTAACAGGAATAACGATTCCTGTGCCCCACCACACTTCAGGCCTGTGACACTAGAATCTCTGTGCAAGAGACCCAAGTACTGTTATAAATTTTTAAGCACCTCCCTAGGTGATGAGTATAATGTATACACAGGCTTAAGAACAAGTCTATTATAGAAGGTTAATATTTAAACTATTTTAAAACAATTTTAAAATTAAAAGGATTCACTGTGGATCCTAAATTTCCTATGTTTTACTGTCACTCTAGCAGTTCTTCAGAACCATTGCCAATTCAGTGGCAATCAGATGAGTGAGAGGAACTCTCTGAAACTGAAGTGTAATGTCAATGGGAACACATGACTTTATTGTTAAAAATAGTTTATACTAGTTTTTTCAACACTTGATGAAATTTCTTTTATCTCTGATGATGTCTATTTATATAGAATTTTGCCTGCAATTTCTGCTATGCGAGAATTCATGAAAATACTGGCTTTTGAAAAGAATGTTCTTGGAATTGTAGATGGAATCAGGTGGAGAGTCTAGAACTACTATAATGTAAGGAGATCCTGGAATTACTGTACTATAATGTAAGATGGCAACACAAAGTAAAATAATATTGCAGCATGATACAGGTGACTATTTTTCCTCTATGGGTGGTTGAATGTTGCTTGAAAGCAGTGTTTATAGAAACTTGTGGGGATAATTTTGGTTGTGACAGTCATTGGAGATGGGAAGTGGGCTCCTGGCCTTTAATAGTTAGGGGCCAGGATTGCTAGACATCTTGCAATGTGTGGTTTAGTGCTGCACGAGGAAAATTTGTTTGACATTTTGGACATTAATGTAGGGGAAAACCATGCTAATAATTATCTGGGCTTAGAATATATAAACAAAAAAATTTTTGTGTATGTTTGTAAATGTTAATGACTTTTTGAAACTCCCATGTAAATTCAGGGAAGACTATAAATTATGTTTTAGGAGTTCTGGTGGTGTAGTGCCTAAGTCATTAGACTGCTAACCAGAAGGCTGGTGGGTTTGAACCACCAGCCACCCCTCGGAAGGAAGGTTGGGCAATCTACTTCTGTAGTGATACCGCCTCAGAAACCCAAGGAGGGATCACTATGAGTTGGATCCAACTCAACCGCAGTGAGTTTTATTTGGTTTTTGGTTTATAGTGTGTTTTAAGGAACTCTGGTGGCATAGTGCCTAAGGCATTTGACTGCTAACCAAAAGGCTGGCAGTTCAAACCTACCAGCCACTCCTTGGAAGGAAGACTGGGCGATCTACTTCGGTAGAGATACTGCCTCAGAAACCCAAGGAGGGGTCGCTGTGAGTCGGAATCGACTTGATGGCAGTGAAGTTTGGTTTTTCGTGTACTGTGCTTTATTGGGAATGTTACTAAAAGTTGATACCCATTTCAATATGTCGTATCTTAGAAGGCAAAGCACTCCTAGTGTTGAGTCACCAATTCAGCATACCTGTTTAAGTCTTGTTTTCAGTATGATTCTACATTTCGGTAAAAGCATCATCTTACTAACCTGAGACTTTAAATATTGAAAATGGTTTTTATTTTATTTTTTCATTGTGTTACACTTAGGGCATTCTATTGGTATTTTTGAATTTTATGTATAGGTAAGTTACTTTACTTATGGATTTCATTTCAGGATAATGAAAGAGGCATTGCAAAATATGTGTTATACAAAGTGATTTTTTTCTGTTAGTGTGCTGAGAACTACTATTTTAAGGGGATGGTTCTTAAGTAGGAGTGTACATCAGATTTGCCTGTGGAAGTTTGGAATATGATGATTGTGAACCTCTGCTTGGAGATACTAATTGAACAGCTCTCTTGAAATTCTAGGAACTCTGTGTAACTTTTTCAGTTCACAACACACTTAGGAAATGATACTGTTTGTATTGCACACTGAGGTAAATGAAGGAAGCTGCTATGAGTCGGGGCCGACTCGACGGCACATAACAACAACAACAACAAGCTCTAGGCTACAGGTGATTGTTTCTGGGGACTGTGGGCACCCTGATCACTTGGATGTTTGGGATGCTCATTAAAAGTTCAGATTCTTGAATCTCGCTTCAGTGTTTCTGATTCTGGTCTATGACCCAGAAATCTACTATTTTAATGCATATCCTAGAGGATTCTGTTCTAGGTAGGTCTTGGATGATATTTTTAGCAATCCTCTTAAAGAGTCAGTTGTGCTAAACAACTGTGTTGTCTGAAAAATAAAGAGAACAAGGAAAGGTTAGTCTCCTTTCTAAGGGCATGTGAGGTAACATAAGAGATTTCTGAGATAAAGCAGAGATATTCAACTCCTTGGTTGGGCTTTCTCTCTCAAGGAGAGTAGTCTCCTCATTGAAAATGTAGAACAAACACTGCTGACAAGAAGTCAAAGCCAAATAACAGATCACCTGGCTCCTTTTACATGAATTTAAACTCTGAGGTATTATGTCCTAAAAAGCTAGAGCATTTGCAGATAAAGTATAAATCCATTCTAGGTATTCTCTGAAAATCCTGAAAAAAGAGATCAGTGATGAAAAGTTTAGGGGCAAAATCTCAACTTTTACAAAGGAGGTAGATTGTAGAGGCTGGTAAGTTTAATATTAATCATCAGCCAGATTTTAGAAGATTAAGAAAAATATTAGGAGGATAGAAACAACAACCTATATACCCTTCAAGAGATGAATGGATAAACAAAATATGATATGTATATACAATGGAATATTACTCAACTCTAAGTAGAAATGAAGTCCTGATTTATGCCACAACCTGCATGAAGCTTGAAAGCATTATACTGAGTGAAATAAGTCAGTCACAAAGGGATAAATACTGTATGATCTTGCTTATATGAATAGGCAAATATATAGAAACCAAAGATATTGTAGTTACCGGGGGGGAGAAGGAAATGGGGAGAGTTATAGTTTGGGAGCACAGAGTTTATATTAATAGTGGTGGAATAACTCAGAAAGGGATAGTGATAATGGTTGCACAACACGAAAATTTAATTAATTTCATTGAATTATACATATAAAAGTTATGGAATTGGCTAATGCTTTATTTTATATATATATAGTACTATACCAAAACAAACAAACAAACTCACTGTCGTGGAGTTTAATCCGACTCATAGTGACCCCTCCTTGGATTTCTGAGGCGGTATCTCTACAGAAGTAGATTGCCCAGTCTTTCTTGTGAGGAGTGGCTGGTAGGTTTGAACTGCCATACAGATAAAAAAGTATTGGGAGAGTAGGGAGCCCTTACCACGTCTGAACAGTGCCTGAGTTCAGAAGATAAAGGAGAGGGGCAGGGCTGTGGTAGTATGCCTTTTAGTCAAAGAGCCAAAGGGGTGGGCTGGAAGTCTGTGAGGATGGAAGGAGTTTGACAGGGTAGTGAAACTGCAAACTGTCTGGGGTGGCTGGGAAACCACATATTATTAGCAATATTAACATTCCCTAACTGATGTTATTGTGACACAATTGGGGAAATGCTGATATATTTTGAAATAACACTGGGCAAGGAATCAAGAGGCACAAGTTTTCATTTATGTCATGTATCAGATGCCAAAAACTTACTTCAAGACAAATAAAGGTACTCCTGAGAGTGTTTACTTTTCAACAAATAATGAATGCCTAGAGGTGCTAGGCTGGGGATTTAGAGAAAAAGCGGACACCAAGAGAGGAGGTCCGGTTGGGGAAACAGATAAGTGACATGATGTTTCTGATAGAATATGAGAAATACTACAGTGCAAGGAGGAACAGTGTGTTTGGGACTATTAGACTGGGTGTCAGTTAGACTGGAAGGGAGGCTTCCTAGAAGAGGTGATTTTCTGAGCAGAGTATTTGAGGCTCAAGTTGGAATGGAGTGGTGGGAAGGAGGATTTCAGAGAGTGGAAAAAGCATAAATAACATTGGTGCTGTGAAAAGCCATGGCATGTTCAGAGCAACTGGCATCAAAAGGGGAAGAAGCAAAGACCAGGTCATGAACTATCTTATATGCCATGTTAAAGGGGTATAGATTTTATTGATGGTTTAAAATATTGGATTGATTCTACACATTTGGGATTTACAAACTCAGTCTGGAAGCATTGTAGAGATTGGATTGTGGTTATGGAGATGTGAGATTGGAGCCAAATGTTGTTGTTATTTTTGGATGCCTTCAAAAATCAGACTAACACAATGTCACAGAGTAGAACTGCCCTATAAGGTTTCCTAGGTTGTAATCTTTACAGGAGATTGCCAGGTCTTTCCTCCATGGAGTGGCTGGGTGGATTTGAACCTCCAGCCTTTCAGTTAGCAGTGCAGCACTTAACCAGTGTGCCACCAGGGTGGTCTATATGCTTAGATTGTTTGACTACAGGTACACACATATGCACGTACACATGCCAGTGGTTTAAAATCAAAGCTTACTCTTCCATAAAAGAAATACAGATAGATGATTCTAGGCTTACATGGTGGTTCCACAGTGTTAGATCCTGGCTTCTTTGAAGTAGTTATCGGCCATCCTTTGAGCATTTTTCATTCTCTGAGATGGTTATTTAAGCTCTAGTCACATTCTCAACAGCAGGAAGGAGGAAGAGGGGAATCAGAAGGGCCAAAGGGCATGTGCCAATTTAACTTAAGAATATTTGGTTGAAATTAAGAAGAACCCTTGTGGAATAATGGTCAGGCACTTGACTGCTAACCAGAAGGTAGGCAGTTCAAACCCACTAGCCTCTCTATGGGAGAAAGATGAGGCAGTCTGCTTCCGCAAAGATTATAGCTTTGGAAACCCTAAGGGGCAGTTCTACTCTGTCCTGTAGGGTCAAAATGAGTCAAAATCTACTAGAGGGCAATGGGTTTGCTTTGGTTTTTATACAGCCCCCCAAATTTTTTTTAGATTTAAAGCATATTTTTGTCTGTTAAAATCAGTCTGCATACCCCTTTGCAGCCCAATTTAGGCTTTTATCACTGTGACTGGATAGTAACTATGTCTCTCAAGGTAAAATTCTGCTAAGTGAGAATGTGTTTATGGGGATATTGTGTAGGTATTCATTACAAGGACTAGTGTGTCCTAAGCATCATGAAATGACTGGAGATTTGTGACAAAGCATTAGGTCTCCACTTCTCCTGCTCACCTCCTTTAGAGCTTCAGCAGCAGGCTAAGAGTGAGGATGAGGCCACACGCTTGTGGGACAGAGCTGGGTGAGTGTCTTAGTGATACTGCCTTGGCAACCCAAGGAGGGGTCGCGGTGAGTGAGTTAGTAGTTAGTTAACAATTAAGAAGTATGATAACTACATTGGCACAAAATAATTTTATAACTTGAACCATCTTTTATAATGCATTTTAGCTTAATTGTAGATACCTAATGGCAGATTTCTAGGTTTTCCTTCAAAGAGTATAATTTATTTTTATCATCTTGAAGGCTGAGGAAGAATTTTTTTTAAAGTAGAAAGTTTTTTTATGTAGTACACTGAGTTCTGTTAATAGTTAAACAACACTTCCCCCTGGTGGGCAGAGTCTATAGTAGCAGCTTTCAGTCAAGTGCAAAGGCTTAATAATATGCTCAGCTGCTAGAAGAGGTTGGAGGTTAGAGTGCAGCCAGAGGCACCTTGGAGGAAAGACCTGGTGATACATTTCCAAAAAACCATCCATTGCAAATCCCATGGAGAACAGTTCTACTTGATACACATGAGGTCAGCAGGAGTTGTAATTGAGTTGACAGAAACTGGTATATTTGCCCTTTGTTTCAGATTTATTTTGAAGGTCAGTTTAATATGTTTTTGTTCTTTCTGCTTAATCTAATTTGGAGATTTATCAAAATTCCAAAATCTTTTGTATCTTAATATCGTTATCAAGATGTTATGAAATAAAGATTTAAGTTTACATGGCAAAATCATTTATATTTTTGAAATATTTACCAACTGTACTCTCAGATGGAAACTTTGCTAGGCCTCTGAGAATAATTATGCTTAAGCACAAGTGGATTAAAACAATACATGAAATTTATTCTGGAGTGTTGCTTTTTTATTAATAAATTTTGCAAAAACTATGGAAGAAATCACTATTATAATAATTTAAATAATTAATTAATATATCCACACCTCACTTATTGACATGGTTAGGTTCCAAGGACCACATTGTTTTGCAAAAATCAGCGTTAGGCTGATATTAAGTGATGGATACTGTATTAGGCACTTTATGTATTAGTTATTATTATGCATTAGTTATTCTTTAAACCTCAGGAGAATCCTATGTTACTTATTTTCTCTTCTATTTCATAGAAGAGGTCACTGACACTCACTGAGATTAAGCAGTTTAACCTCAGGTTACACAATAAGTAAGTGATGGAGCTGGCATGCCATTTAGATTGTAACTTCTGAACCTTTTTCTCTGTCAGTAGGTATGCAAAAATGTTCACTTCTGCTTGCATTATCTAATAAAATAGAAAATGGAAGCTTTATCTTTGCTTTCCTTATGCTACTTTATTTTTTTTTATACTTCATACCTCATTCTTGTTTCATTTTCCTGCTGAGAATTTGTATTTCCACTCCAGAAATAATGAATCAGGATCTATATTTTAACAAGATGGGGGGGGGGAGATGGTTCTTAGAGATCCCAAGGTGATTTTTATGTTAAACTGTAGGTTCTGATTCAGTATCTCTGGGTTGTTGTTGTTATATGCTGTCAAGTCAGACCCGACTCATAGAGACCCCTCCTTGGGTTTCTGAGGCGGTATCACTAGGGAAGTAGATTGCCCAACTTTCCTTCGGAGGAGTGGCTGGTGGGTTTGGTTAGCAATCAAGTGCCTTAGGCACTACACCACCAGAAGAATGCAGATTCTCAGCAGAGGGCTGAACCTGAAGGAAGCCCTGCTTTTTTCTGCCATATCACTCAGCCTTTCAAAGAATCAGTGAGGTGCCACTACCCCCCAATTGCTAGTCAGCACATTTCATGTGAAAGTGGGTTATCAGCTTGACTTTGTCATTAATTTTTAATATGACATTGAATAAACCATTTAACCTTTCTGGACTTTACTTTCTTTATCTTTAACTTCTGGGCTTTGTCATGGGGTTGGATAATGCGATAATGGTATGAGTGTGTCCCTTTACCCAGAACAACCAAAACCAGATTTTACCTGTTTTTTGTATTAGACTTCTATGCCATATGTCATTTAAAGATACAATTTTTGCTTGGGGGAAACATGATTTATTGGACCAGATGATTTCTAGGATCATGCCTGGCTAATCATTTCTTTAAGGATATTGACACAGCACAATAGCTACTTGTATTTTTTCTCTGGAAAAGGGTAAGTATGGTCTGACACATCTGATTATTTAATATATCTTCCTTTCTGTTTGTAACATTTGTGTACTGATGACAGATTATTAAAGGAGAAAAGCAAACTGTTGATGGGACAGTCCTCTGTGTCTCAGGATTCTGACATTTCTAAATTATTTATTTATTAAATGGGAGCCTCCAACCTGTCCCTCTTTCTTTGCAGTGATAACTTCCAGTAACCCGAATTAAAGCCCCTGTATCCCAGCAGAGGGAAATTGAAATGCAAGGAATAGAATAGAAGTAAAATACATAAAAACCCTGAAAAATCCATAAAAAAAAAAATACATAAGAGCTCTGAAACATTAATCACAATTTCTGTTTGCTTTCAACATTGTAGAATGAGAGACAATTTCTTGGCAGGATAGAACAGTGAAGGCAATCTGAGAACCCTCTTATTATATCTAAGTTATCTGTGCTTTCCCCCATCATTTTTCTTTTTTCTTTCTCTGTTTATGCTGTCCATGCATTATAATCTCCAGTAAGGTATGCTGTTGTTGTTGTTAGGTGCCATCAACTCAGCTTCAACTCATAGTGACCCTGTGTACAATAGAACAAAACTTTGCCCAGTTCTGTGCCATCCTCATAGTCCTTGCTATGCATGAGCCCATCATTGTAGCCACTGTGTCAGTCCATTTTGTTGAGGGTCTTCCCCTTTTTCATTGATGCTCTACTTTACCAAGTATGATATCTTTCTCCAGGGACTGATTCCTTCTGACCACATGACCAAAGTAGGTGAGATGAAATCTGGCCATTCTCACTTCCAAGGAGCATCCTACTTGTACATCTTCCAGGACAGATTTGTTCTTTTGTTAGTTCATGGTATTTCAGTATTCTTCACCAACACCACAATTCAAAGGCATCACTTCTTCTTCAGTCTTCCTTATCCATTGTCCAGCTTTTATATGCAATATGTGGCAATTGAAAATACTATGGCTTCGGTTAGGTGTACCTTCATTTTCAAAGTGACGTCTTTACTCCTTAATACTTAAAAGAAGTCTTTTGCAGAAGATTAACCCAGTGCAGTATGATGTCTGATTTCTTGACTGCTGCTTCTGTGGGTGTTGATTGTGGATCAAAATCATACAAAATCCCTGATAACTTCAATCTTTTCTCCATTTATCATGATGCTGCTTATTGGTCCAGTTGGGAGGATTTTCATTTTGTTTATGTTGAGATGTAATCCATACTGCAGATGGTAGTCTTTAGTCTTCATTAGTAAGTGCTTCAAGTCATCTTCACTTTCAGCAAGCAAGGTTGTGCCATCTGCATGTTGCACATTGTTAGTGAGTCTTCCTCCAATCCTGATGCAGTTATTTTCTTCATGAAGTTCAGCTTCTCAGAATATTTGCTCACTGTAGAGATTGAGCCAGTGAAGTATAGACAGCTTTTATTTATGTACATCAAGAACTTTAGTATCTGTTTTATGCAAATGTTTTTTGTTTGTCCTAACAAATGAGTAGGAATGACTCAGTGGGAAACCTGACTATATCAGGTGAAAGTAACCCACCTATCAATGAAGGATTGTTAAATATCTGAAATATGACTCCTTTAGTTATCCTTAAGGTACCTTGATGAGGCAGTGATTAAAGCCCTTGGCTGCTAGCCAAAAGTTCCATAGTTCAAACCTACCAGCTGTTCTGTTGTAGCCTACTTCTGTAAAGATTTACTGCTTGGAAACCCTATGAGGCTGTTCTACTCTGCCCTGTAGGGTCACTATTAGTCAGAATCAACTCAGTGGCAGTGGGTTTGGTTAGTTAATCTTGGAGCAATTGTCATGGGTAACTTTGAATTAGTCTTAGGTAAAACAAATAGGTTTTTAAAAAGAAAAGAAAGGCAGGAAATAAGTTTCTCTTACTTAATACATGTACTTCATTTCTACAAGTATTTATTGATTATTGTCTGTGTACCTGATATTGCTAACCACTGATTAAAGAGCTTATTTATAAGCAAGACAACTTTCATATTGGAGACCATTAAATAGAACATGGTATGAAAGCAAGTGCCAAATGAATGGTACAGATCTCATAAACAGAAGGGTAATTACATGCTGAAGATTCTGCAAAGAGATAGGCAGTTGCTCTTATAAGGAGACAGACTGAGATCAGCAGCAGCATGGGAAATCAGGGAGATATGGTCATCGTTTTATATACAATAGAGGAGAGAAATTAAGCAGAATGGAGAAATTAAGCAGAATGAGGGAGAGTAATCAAAGGCTTTTTAGAGGACTACTAATTTGCTGGACAGTGAAAAGGAAGGAAAAAGAAGAAATGATCCATTTAAACTGTGGTTTTGGTGAGGAATATTGAATATACCCTGGACTGCCAGAAGACTGAATGAATCAGTCTTAGAAGAAATAAAACAAGAATGCTCCTTGGAAGTGAAGAATGGTGAAACTTTGGCTTACTTACTTTGGATACATTATCAGTAAAGACCGATTACTAGAAAAGGACATCATGTGTAAATTGAGGATCTGTAAAACCAAGGGACACCCTCAGTGAGACTGATTGAGATAATAGTCACAACAGAGGACTCATTTACCAATGATTATGAAGATGGCACAGGTCAGGAAAATGGTTTGTTCTATTATATATAAGGTCACTGTGAATTGGTGCTGACTTACAGCATCTAATAATAGTAACAGCAATAAATTTGATCTGTGCCTTGAAAGATAGATAATATTTGAATAGATGGAAAGAATGGGCAGATTGTTACCTTCTAGGAGGATCACCGAGTGAGCAAAGGATGTTGTGGAGAACTGTGGTATATAGACTTGAGTGAAGAAGTAAATTAAGACGTGATCATGGAAGACCTTAAATATCAGTCCAAAAAATTGTGATTTGAATTATATATTTTGAGAAGCCTTATTTAATCTCTGTTTGATTGATGACCCCCTTTGCTAGGGACTCACACTGGACCTTGGAGTATGTCTCCATCATTGAATTAGTCAGTTAAAAACTCACTTTTGAATCAGCACCAATTTATTAAACTAAAAAATTGTAAATTAATTTATAAATTTCTGTTTCATTAGCTGAGATTGAGACTGGTTATCTTGATTGGAATTTAAATTGTTTTGAAATCAGTTTACTTTGTTTGCTGAAAGTGAGGATGACTTGAAGCACTTACTGATGAAGATTGAAGACTACAGTCTGCAGTATGGATTACACCTCAATATAAAGAAGACAGAAATCCTTGCAACTGGATCAATATGCAGTATCATGATAAATGGAGAAAAGATTGAGGTTGTCAAAGATTGAATATTACTTGGTTCTACAATCAACACCAGTGGTAGCAGCAGTCAAGACATCAAAAGACATATTACATTGGGTAAATCTGCTGCAAAAGACCTCTTTCAAGTGCTGAAGAGCAAAGATGTCTCTTTGAAGAGCAGGGTGCATCCAACCCAAAGCCATGGTATTTTCATTTGTCTCATATGCATGTGAGAGCTGGACAATGAATAAGGAAGACCGAAGAAGTGTTGCTGCTTTTCAGTTGGAATGTTGATGAAGAATACTGAGAGTACCATAGATTGCTAAAAGAACTAACAAATCTGCCCTAAAAGAAGTACAGCCAGAATGCTCTTAGGAAGTGAGAATGGCCAGACTTCATCTGACCTACTTTGGTCATATTGTCAGAAGGGACCATTCTCTGGAGAAAGATATCATTCTTGGTAAAGTGGAGGGTCAACGAAAAAGGTGAAGGCCGTCAACAAGATGGATTGATAAAGTGGCTGCAATGATGGACTACTGTATAGCAGAGATTGTGAGCCTGGCACAGGACTGGGCAGTGTTTTGCTCTGTTGTACGTAAAGTTGGTATGAGCGGCAGATGATTTGATGGCACCTAACAACAACAACAACAACAACAACACTGTGTTCAGGGTGGATTACTTTTACAGATGGCACATTTTACAATTTCATTGAATATTTAAAATTTAAGTTTTGTGATATATCACTTACATCCTTACTTGCTGAGTACGAAAGATATATATAAAAAAATCTTATTTACCAGCACATTTAACAGATTTATCTTATTAAAAAGGTGAAATGAAAGGGAATTAAAAATTCAGAAAGTATGTAATTTATATTGTTTTATCATTGGTCTGCTGTTGAATTTCATAGAATTCAACTGCCTCGTTTATTTTTATCACTTAATTGAAGAGCTTACAGTTTCTTATACTGATTTTTCTTTGTCCAATTTGGGATATAACATCACCAATTCTTTTGGAGTTTTAGCAATAAGACAGGAATCTTGTGTCTCTGCCTCTCACAAACATGTTGGTGTCTTTATGGAATCAGAGCATTCTTAACAAACATTAAAATGAAATCTTTAAGTCATTGGTGATGTTTCTTCCTGCCTCACCTAGTTGCTCTTAACTATAGTTTTCCCCTTTCCCACTGTTTAAACATTTTGACATCTACTTTGGAGAAAATTGGTTATTTTATGGGAATTAAAAAATATATATTTATATATAAATATCTGTATTTATAGATACAGATATTTATATATGAATATATACATAATTATATATTTATATAAAAAATATACAAATATATTATTGTTGCTATGTGACGTCGAGTCGGACCCGACTCATAGGACCCCTCCTTGGGTTTCCGAGGCAGTATCATTACAGAAGTAGATGCCCACCCTTCATTCTGAGCAGTGGCTGGTTAGCCAGCCTTCTGTTTAGCAGTCAAGTGCCTTAGGCACTATGCTACCAGAGCTCCTTATAAATATATATTTATTTATATAAATATGTATAAATATATCTATTTATAGATATAGATATTTATAAATGATGATAGATGTTGATGATAGATGATGTTGTTCATAGTGATAGATATGGTTGATGAGCAATGTTGGTGGGTGACAGTGAGAGATGTTAATTATAGATACAACATATTGTCAAATCCTTGGACACAGCATTTGATATTAGGCAAAAGGCTAAGAAGCAATTTTGCCAAATCCATTGAGTACATTGAAATGTATTTAAATTAGTTGAATGAAAGGAAAAACTTTTTAGTTAAGTACCTAATATAAAATGCTTTGTGGTAGGATTATCTTTTGTTTTTAAACTTTAGAGGATCTTTGAGTCCCTGGAAGTTTTATACAAAGTGTATATAAATATCTGTCTGGACACTTTTTATTTGGAGAGAGCCCATAGCTTTCTAGTCCATGATGAAAAAAAAAAAAAAAAAATTAAGAACCACTTCTCTGTGCCCCGGGCAATAGAAAAACAGCTTAAGGATTCTGTTTTTCCTAGTTCTACAGATACAAATGTTACCCTAAATCAATCATACTAACAAGATGTTCAATATAGCATAACCTTTTATAGTTGATTTTCTCAATCTATAGTGTCACAGTAGCCTTTTGCAAGATACGCCATACAAAGGATCCATTTATCCTTTTTTTTTTTTTTTTTTTAAAATAATGTATTAGGATTGATATTATGTATCCATGGAACAGAATTTAGAGTCTAGAAATCTATGGCCAATTGATTTTTGATAAGGGTGCCAAGTCCATTCAATGAGGAAAGAATAGTCTCTTCAAAGCATTGGTGCTGGGACAACTAGATGTCTGCATGCAAAAGTTGGGCCTATACTTCACAGTCTCTGTGAAAATTAACTCAAAATGGATCAGTGACCTAAGTATAAGAACTAAAACCAGAAAATCTTAGAAGAAAACATAGAGCTAAAGCTTCAAGATCTTGTTTTTGACAATGGATTTATAGAAATGACAACAAGAGCATAAGCAACAAAGGTAAAACAGATAAATTAGACTTCACTAAGATTAAAAGCTTTTCAGCCTAAAAAGACTTTATATCAAGAAAGTGAAGAGAAAACCTTCAGAATGGGAGAAAATATTTAGTAACCATGTATCTGTTGTTGTTGTTATGTGCTGTCGAGTCGGACCCAACTCATAGCGACCCCTCCTTGGGTTTCCGAGGCAGTATCACTATGGAAATAGATTGCCCAACCTTCTTTCCAAGGAGCGCCTGTAACTCAACAATAAAAAGACAACAAACCAATTTAAAAATGGACAGAGGACTCGAAAAGATGTTTCTCCAAAGGAGAAGTACAGATGACCAAAAAATATCTGAAAGGATGTTCAATATCATTAATCATTAGGCAAGTACAAATGAAAATCACAATGAGATACTACTTCACATACCCTAGGATAGCAATTATCAGAAAAATGGAAATTAATGTTGGTGAGGGTGTGGAACAACTGGAATTGTACATTGCTGGTGGGAATGTACCAGCTGTTATGGAAAAGAGTTTGGTGGTTCCTCAAAAAGTTAAACATAGAATTACCTTATGACCTAGCAGTTTCACTTATAATGCTCAAAATAGGGATTACAAATACTTGTACAGCAGTGTTCATTGAAACTGTGGTTCACAGTAGCCAAAAACTGGAAAAAACTCAAGTGTCCATGAACAGAGAATAGATAAACAAAATGTTACATATCCATACCATGAAATATTATGCAACCATAAAGAGAAATGAAGTTCTGATACATCAGAGGACTTGGATGAAACCATGGAAACATTATACTAAGTGAAATATGTCAGATAAAAAGGACAAATAATCTGTAATTCTAGTTACGTGAAATATCTAGAATAGGCAAGTGCCTATTAATAGCTACCAGGGGCAGAGGGATCGGGAGGTACTACTTAGGGAGTTAAGAGTTTCTTTTTAGGATGTTGAAAAACTTTTGGAAACAGGTAGTGGTGATGGCTTACAACATAGTGAATGTAATTAATGCCACTGAATTGCACACTTAAAATGGTTAAAATGACAATTTTTTGCTATCTGTACTTTACCACAATAAAAAAGTTAAAAATCTATTACTGTACATTTGCTTTAATCTGTATAGGCATGGGGAGTGATGAAAATTATTTTTAGGCCTCTATATTCGTGAATTGTCTTATATTCCTTATAGTAAAGTTGATAACATTATTATCCTAGTAAAAAATTGTTCAATAGTTTTTAACTTCAGAACACTATGGGAGTTATTTAGGATATAGGAAAAATGTGAGATGAAATATAAGTAGGGAAGACAGTATATAGTTATAAAAATATAACATCCCCCACCTTCCCAAAAATATAGTCAGTATACAACCTTCCTTGCTGAAAGTGAAGATAACTTTAAGTACTTACTGTTGTTGTTAGGTGCCATTGAGTCATCTCTGACTCATAATGACTGTATGCACAGCAGAAGAAAGCACTGCCCAGTCCTGTGCAAGCCTAATGATCTTTGCTATACTCGAGTCCATTGTTGCAGCCACTGTATCTATCCATCTCATTGAGGGCCTTCCACTTCTTTGTTGACCCTCCACTTTAACAAGCATGATATCCTTCTCCAGGGAATGCTTCCTTCTGACAACATGACCAAAGTAGGTTAGATGAAGGCTGGCCATTCTCACTTCCAAGGAGTATTCTGGCTGCTTTTCCTCTAGGACAGATTTGTTAGTCCTTTTAGCAGACAATGGTACTCTTAGCATTCTTCTCCAACACCGCAACTCAAAAGCATCAACTCTTCTTTGGTCTTCCTTATTCATTGTCTAGCTCTCACATGCAAAAGAGACATTTGAAAATACCGCGGCTTGGGTCAGGCACACCTGAGTCTTCAAGAAGACATCCTTGCTCCTTACCACTTGAAAGAGGTCCTTTGCAGCAGATTTGCCCAGTGCAATATGTCATCTGATGTCTTGACTGCTGCTTACATTGGTATTGATTGTAGAACCAAGTAATATGAAATCCTTGACAACTTCAATCTTTTCTCCGTCCACTGTGAAGCTCTTATCGGACCAGTTGTGAGATTTTGTTTTCTTTATATGGAGGAGTAATCCATTCTGCAGACTGTAGTCTTTAATCTTCATCAATAAGTGCTTCAAATCATCCTCACTTTCAGCAGCAGAGTTGTGTCATCTGTGTATCGCAGGTTGTTAATGAGTCTTCCTTCAATCCTGATGCCACATTCTTCTTCATATAATCCAGCTTCTCAGATTATTTGCTCAGCATACAAATTGAATAAATATGGAGAAAGGATACAATGTTGACACAATCTCCCTTCTTGATTTTGAACCATGCAGTATCCCCTTGCTCTGTTCAAATGACAGCCTCCTGATCTATATACAGGTTCCTCATGAGTACAATCAAGTGTTCTGGAATTCTCATTCTTTTCAATCTTATCCACGATTTGTTATAATCCACACAATCGAATGCTTTGGTATAGTCAATAAAACATAAGTAAACATTTTTCTGGTATTATTTGCTTTCAATTAAGATCCATCTGACATCAGCAATGATATCCCTTATACCACGTCTCTTCTGAATCTAGCTTGCATTTCTGGAAGTTCTCCATCAATGTACTGCTGCAACCATTTTTTAATTATCTTCAGTAAGACTTTACTTGTATGTGATATTAATGATATTATTTGATAATTTTCACATTCTGTGGGATCACCTTTCTTTGGAATGTGTACAAATATGGATCTCTTCCAGTCAGTTGGCCAGGTAGCTGTCTTCTAAATCTCTTGGCATAACTAAGTGACTGCCTCCAGAGGGGCATCTGTTTGTTGAAACATCTCAATGGGTATTCTGTCAATTCTTGGATCCTATTTCTTTGCCAATTCCTTCAGTGCAGCTTTGACTTCTTTTTTCAATACCATTGGTTCTTGATCATATGCCACCTCCTGAAATGGATGAACATCGACCAATTTTTTTGGTACAGTGGTTCTGTGTATTCTTTCCATCTTCTTTTGATGTTTCCTGCATCATTAAATATTTTGCCCATAGAATCTTTCAGTATTAAACTTGAGGTTTAAATTTTTCCTCAGTTCTTTCAGCTTGAGAAATGCTGAGCGTGTTCTTCCCTTTTGATTCCCTAACTCCGTGTCTTTGCACATTTCATTCTAGTAATTGGCTTTGTGTGCTGGAACTGCTCTTTGAAATCTTCTGTTCAGCTCTTTTATCTTGTCATTTCTTCCATTTGCTTTAGCTACTCTTCACTCAAGGGCAAGTTTCAGAGTCTCTCCTGACATCCATTTTGGTCTTTTCTTCCTTTCTTGCCTTTTTGATGACCTCTTGCTTTCTTCATGGATGATGTTTTTAATGTCATTCCACAATTCCTCTGTTTTTTGATCATTGGTGTTCAGTGCATCAAATCTGTTCTTTAAGTGGTCTCTAAATTCAGGGGGACGTGTTATCAAGGTCATATTTTGGCTCTCATGGACTTGTTTTAATTGTCTTCAACTTCAAGTTGAACTTTCATATGAGCAGTTGATGGTCTGTTCCACAGTCAGCTCCTGGCCTTGTTTTGGCTGAAGATATTGAGCTTTTCCATTGCCTCTTGCCACAGATACATTCAATCTGATTCCTGTACATTCCATCTGGTGAAGTCCACATGTATAGTCATTGCTTATGTTGTTGATAAAAAGTATTTGCAATGAATAAGTCGTTGGTCTTACAGAATTCTATCATGCGATCTCCAGCATTATTTTTATCTCCAAGGCCATATTTTCCAGCTATTGGTGACTCTTCTTTGTTTCCAAGTTTTGCATTCCAGTCACCAGTGATAATCAACACTTCTTGATTGCATGTTCGATTAATTTCAGACTGCAGAAGTTGGTAGAAATCTTCAATATCCTCATCTTTGGCTTTGGTGGTTGGTGTATAAATTTGGATAATAGTAGTATCAACTGGTCTTCCTTGTAGGCATATGGATATTATCCTATCACTGACAGCATTGTACTTCAGGACAGATCTTGAAACAGTCTTTGTGATAATGAATGTCATGCCATTCCTCTTCAATTTGTCTTTCCCAGCATAGTAGATCATGTGGTTGTCTGATTCACAATGGCCAAAACCAGTCCATTTCAGCTCACTAATGCCTCGGATATCGATCTTTATGTGTTCCATTTCATTTTTGACAACTTTCAATTTTCCTAGATTCCTCCTTTGTATATTCCATGTGCCAATTATTAATGGATGTTTGCATCTGTTTCTGCTCATTTTGAATTGTGCCACATCAGCCAGTAGAGGTCCCAAAAGCTTTACTTTATCCATATCGTTAAGGTCATCTCTACTCTGAGGAGTCAGCTCTTCTCCAGTGAAATTGTGAGTGCCTTCCAACTTGATGGGCTCATCTTCCAGCACTATGTCAGTCAGTGTTTCAGGGCTGTTCATAAAGTTTTCCAGTAATTTATCACACAGTGTTTCACTGGTATTCATAAGGTTTTCACTGGCCCATTCTTTGAGAAATGGAAGGCCTCTTCCTTCTTCCAAGTCTGTCTAAGCCCAGAAGCTCGACTGAAATCTTTCCACTGTGGGTAACCCTGTTGGCATTTTGCAACATAGTGACATAGCTTCCAGCTTCACAGCAACATGTGAGCCACCACAGGATGACAAACTGACAAGTTTATCTCCCTTAGTTGTTCCTAACCCCTCTGCACCTGGCTACCTCAGGTCCTGGTCTTAATACGAGCCACCCCCAAGTGAAAAGCAGCCTCAAAGCCCCAGGCCTGCCTACCTTAGGCCCTGGCCTTAATATAGAGCCAAGCAAAAAGCAGCCTTCAGGCCCTGGGCCTGCCTACCTCTGGCCCCTCCCTTAATAGAGAGCTACATCCAAGTGAAAAGCAGCCTTCAAGCCCCCAGCTTGCCTACCTCAGGCCCCCGCCTTAAAATAGAGCCACCCCCAAGTGAAAAGCAGCCTCCAAGCCCCTGGCCTGCCTACCTCTGGCCCTGGTCTTAATATAGAGCCACCCCCAACAAAAAGCAGCCTCCACCCCCTTTGCCCTTCTACCTCGGGTTCCAGCCTTAATAAGGAGCCATAGCTAAGTGAAAAGCAGCCTCCAAGCCCTGGGCTTGACTACCTCAAGCCCTCGACTTAATATAATAATATAATATATAAATACACGTACTCACTGATGAACATTAAAGAATACAATCTGCAGTATGGATTACACTTCAACATAAAGGAAAAAAAAAATCCTCACAACTGGACCAATAAGCAGCAGCATGATAAATGGAGAAGAGATTGAAGTTGTCAAAGATTTGTTATTTGGTCTCATAATGAACACCAATTAAAGCAGCAGTCAAGAAATCAGATGTCATATTGCACTGGGCAAATCTGCAAAAGACCACTTAAAAGTGTTGAAGAGCAAAGATGTCTCTTTGAAGGCTAAGGTGCGCCCAATCCAAGCCATGGTATTTCCAGTTACCTTACGTGCATATGTGAAAGCTGTACAATGAATAAGGAAGACCAAAGGAAGAGTTGATGCTTTTGAGTTGTGATGCTGGCAAAGAATACTGAGAATACCATGCGCTACTAAAAGAACTAACAAATCTGTACTGGAAGAAGCGCAGCCGAAATGCTCCTTGGAAGTGAGAATGGCCAGACTTTGTTTCACCTACTTTGGTCATGTTGTCAGAAAGGACCATTCCTGAAGAGGGATATCATGCTTGGTAAAGTGGAGGGTCAGTGAAAAAGGGAAGACCCTTCCTGAGATGGATAGACACAGTGGCTGCAACGATGGTCTCAAGTATAGCAAGGATTGAAGATGGCACACAACTGGGCAGTGTTTTCTTCTGTTGTATGTAGAGTCACTATGAGTTGGAATTGACTCCATGGCAACTAACAGCAACAACAACAAGATATGTTTCAAGAGTGAAAAAGGAGGGAGAGGGCATAATCAGTTAGGTCAGACATGGAAGTTTTCAGTGAGAAGTAAAACTTAATCTTGGGCATGAGAAATGCACACAAATCCAGAGGTGATCCTGTAACATAGGGAGACACTGAATTGACCAATGGAGAGGCAGCATTTAGTAAGGAATAAGACATGAATTGTTAACGTTGGCTTGTAAGTCCTGATTAAAATCTACTTAAAGCTCTGTTTGTCTCAGTCTTCTCATTTGTCAAATTCATATTTTTCTCATAAACCCGCCAAAGAACTGTTGCCATCACATCAGCTGCAACTTATGGTGGCCTCATGTATTACAGAGTAGAGCTGCTCCATAGGGTTTTCTTGGTTATAGTCTTTATGGAAGCAAGTTGCCAAGCCTTTGTTTCTTGGCATTGCAGGGTGAGTTTGAACCACTAACCTTTCAGTTACTTTTGTTTGTTGTTGTTGTTATGTGCCATCGAGTTGGACCCAACTCATAGTGACCCCTCCTTGGGTTTCTGAGGCTGTATCTCTACAGAAGTATATTGCCCGACTTTCCTTCCAAGGAGTAGCTGGTGGGTTTGAACCGCCAGCCTTTTGGTTAGCAGTCAATTGCTTAGTTCCATGCAAACCATTTTGCTACCCAGGGACCTTCTTTCTCATGACATAGTCAATTTAGACAGTAATTAAGATACAGTAAGAAATGAGGGTTGGAGAATTAGTGGTCAGATTGTTAGGGCCTTGACTGACAAGGTAAAGCAGAGGTTGGTAAACTACAGCCCTTGGACCATATCCTATTTAAGTAAAAACAGTTTTATCAAAACACAACCATGCCTGTACATTTACTGTCATCCATGGCTCCTTTTGTGCCACAAGGAGAGTTCCATAGTTGCATGGGAGACCTGTTGCCCATGAAGCTTAAGATACTTAACTGGCAAGTCCTTTACAGAAACAGTTTGCTGACCCCTAAGTTAAAGAATTATATCTTTGACTTAGTTACATCATTACTCACTGCTGTTGAGTTGGATCCGACTCATAGCTACCTCTCCTTGGGTTTCTGAGGTGGTATCACTATGGAAATAGATTGCCCAACCTTCCTTCCGAAGAGTGGCTGGTGGGTTTGAACCACCATAGGCACTGTGTGACCACAGCTCCTGTTACATCATTGGGGATCCATTTAAAATTTCTTTTTTTTCTTTTTAAGAGGAAAAGAGACACAATGGACAGTAGTGACAACAGTGTCATCTGAACAATGTTTTAGGAAGATTAATCTAGCAAAATTGCTTATAGTGGATTGGATGTTGTGAATTAGTGTTTGAGGTAGTACGAGTGGTTGAGACCAGTAGTTAATTCCTAAAACAAAAAGTACCTGAATACTAGTAAGAGTTGTTAGTAGAAATGTAAATAAACAGCTATAGGAGACCTTAGGAAAGAAAATACTGTTAGTCTTGGTGACTAAGGCTATGGGGAGGGGAAGGAGCTGTGATGACTCAGAAGAATGGCATTAAAGTGACAGGAAAGGTTAATGGTGTATCTGAAACAGGAACTGTCCCCTAGGAGCTAGTTTTTCAGGGAAGGTGATCATATGCTTTTAGCATGGTGAGTACGTGATACGAGATATCTGCCAGACAGGAATTATTGACTTTTTGCTTTACTGTGCTACTCTGGGTAGATGCAACTTTCAAAGAGTAGGGGATGGTTCAAAGAGTAGTAGGCTGCCCTTATTGTTCCGACCCTGTGTAGGATCCTCCTAGACAGAGAAGAATCTGTCCTCTGTCTAGGTTTCTTCCCTTCTGGTGATGGCTTTTAAAGAGTAAACTATGATTGGAGAGAAAATGTGGATATGTAATGAAATGATTTATTACTGGCAAGGTGATCTAACTAGACTATGTGTTATGGTTTATATTGCCAATTTCTTTTCTTTTTTTTAATCATTATCATAAGAGAGGTGAGGGAAGTCCTGTTGCCAAAGCGGTTAGAATTTTGTGTGAGGTTTAACTCTACTTGCTAGGATTTTTATTTTATTTTAAATGTTAGGTGTTGATGAGAGTTTACACAGAAAATTAGGTTCCCTTTTATCATTTTTTACACAAATTTTTCAGGGACATTGGTTACATTTTTCTTGTTCTAGTTGTTCTGTTTCCAGTAATCTATTTTCCCTGCCCTCTTACCTTCTCATCATTGCTTTAGAATAATTGTTGCCTGTTTAGTCTCATATAGATGCTTTTTTAAAGGAGCACAGTATTCATGGGCAATACTCTTTATTTAGGTAAAAGGTGACCTCAAGGGATAGTTTTGACTCAAAGTTTGAAGAGTATCTCAGAGAGATCATCTTGGGGAGTCCTCTAGTTTCAACCAGTCTACTAAGTCTAGATACTTTAAGAATTTGAGTTATATTCTACATTTTTCTTCCATTCTGTCTGGATTCATCTGTTCTGGCCCTCATCAAAATAGTATTAGTGGTTGAGTATCGTTTCGTTCTTCTGGTCTCAGGTAGATGAGGCCATGGTTCATGTAGACTATTAGTCCTGTAAACTAGTTTCTTCTCTGAGTCTTTGGTTTGCTTCTTTCTCTTTTGCTTCAGCTGAGTAGAGACAAATAGTTGTATCTTAGATGACTGCTTGCAAACTTTTAAGACCCCAGGCACTGCTCACCAAACTAGAATGTAGAACGTCAACTTTGTGAACTATTTTATGCCAGTTGACTTAGTTGTCCCACGAGACTCTGGTCCTAAGCCTTCAAAAATAGAAAGTAATCTTGCAAGGTAATTGAATATGTCTAAAAAGTATCTGTAACTGTTCCGCCTATGTGTTTTATTATATATATGACTATATATGAATGTGCACACACACATGCATATACATACATCTTGGCATAGTGTCTAAGGCATTTGACTGCTAACCAGAAGCCTGGTGGTTCACACCCACCAGCTACTCCTTAGAAGGAAGACTGGGCAATCTACTTCCATAGAGATACTGCATCGGAAACCCAAGGAAGCGTTGCTGTGAGTCAGAATCGACTCGACAGCAGTGAGTTTATATATACAGACATATACATATACGTACCTATACACACACACACACACACACACACCTACATATATAAACACACATATTTTTTGGTTGTTGCAAAATTATATATGTCATAGCATTTACCAAAAATGTCCTTTTTTTCTTGTGTGCTTCTTAGTGATGTCATTTACCTTGGTCAAGCTATGAGCACTTTTACCCACATTCAGTGTTACCTTTCTTATCACCAAAAATAACAAGTGTTCATTATCTAGAGGGGTGCTATATCCTCTGTCCTTCGTCCACCTTTCAACCCTGGTAACCACCAATAAACATTGACTTCTGTATATAAAACTATTCTTGTCTTTTTATAAAAGTAAAATCATACAATATTTGCCTTTTTGTGACTGATTTACTTCACACAGCATAATATCCTCCAGATTCATCCATATTATGTTTCGATTACTCATTATTTTCTTTATGACTGTGTGGTAATATTCTATATGTATCATTGTGTGTACATACCACATTTTGTTATCTATTCATCCATTGATGGGCATTTAGGTTCTTTTTATCTTTTTGCTATTATGAACTTTTTACAGTGAACATAGATGTGCATATATCTTTTTGGAACTCTTCTATTAGATCTCTAAGGTGTATACTTAGGAGTGGGATTGGTGGATCATAAAGTAGTTCTATTTCAAGTTTTTTGAGGAAGTGCCATACTGTTTTCCATAGTGGTTGTACCATTTTACAATTTCACCAGTAGTGTGTAAGTGTTTCAGTCTTCCCATATCCTTGCCAGCATTTTTTCCCCCCTTAATCATTGCCATTTTAGCAGGAGTAAGGTGGCATCTCACTGTAGTTTTGATTTGCATTTCTCCAATGACTATTGATCGCAAGCATCTTTTCTTGTGTTTGTTGGCTGCTTGAGTGTCCTCTTTGGTGAAGTGTCTGTTCATGTCCTTTGCTCATTTTTAAATTGGATTGCTTGTCTTTTTGTTACTTGGTAGGATTTTTTTTTTTTTTTTTTTTTCCCTGTAGTTGGTTGGAATACAACCTGTTGTGCAGTTATTTTATTTTCTTTCCTTGTTCTCTTATCCCATTCAGTCCTTTCTGGCCAAATCTAGACCCCTGCTCACAAGATCTGGTCTGGCTGATTTGCAGAGCTTCTTCTGAATTGACTAACTCTTCGTGTCTTTCTCTATTCCTATATCATAAAATCTCTGTCTGGTGAGTACTTCCTACTCAACAGAAGTATGATTTGGATTGAGGCTCAGAAGAATAGTCAGGTCTGGACACCTGGGGTTATTAGTGTAGAACCATGTAAAGATACCTTGCATTTGAATGCCACTTGGTAGTTCTCAGTAACTTTTCCATGTGACCTAGCTCATTTTAATCTTTTTGTCTGTTCTTCTTAGTTGTTTGAATTATGTTTAAAATTAATTGTAAGCTTTTATTTTACCCATTGCTGTTGAGTTTAGTCCAACTTACAGTGACCCTATAGGACAGAGTAGAACTGCCCCATTGGGTTTCCAAGGCTGTAAATCTTTATGGAAGCAGACTGCCTCATCTTCCTTCTGCAGAGTGGCTAGTAGAAACTGCTGACCTTTTGGTTAGCAGCTAAGCACTTAACCCCAGCACCTAAATGCCTGGAAAGAAAGTTGATTTTTAATGAGATTTTCAAATGTAATAGTGGAAAACTGAGTCGCAGAGAAGCAAAACTACTTGCTGAAATCACATTAAGTAATGAAGCAAAAGAGCAAAGGCTGATTCCCAAAAGCAGTAATAATATGTTTCCTATGTGTGACTAAATTGCCTTTTTAAAATATCATTGTTTATTTTGTTTTGGTCTGAGAGATGCCTCTTGCTGTCCTTGTATTCAAGTTACATGTTGGCTAGGTTGCTTACACTTTCTCTGTATATTCTACATCTGTAAAAAGAGGTTAAAGCCATATATATGCTAACATTAAAGGGAGAATCTTTTTCAAAAATTTTCAGAAAAGAAGATACTATATTAAAATTCTTACAAAATCTTGTGTTAGAGGTACCCTTTTGATTATTTTGAACAATAACTCTCCAGAGGAAACAGGTTCCTAGGTGGTGCAAATGGTATGTGCTTGACTACTAACCTCGTGGTTGGTGGTCTGAATCTATTCAACACTGTCATGGAAGAAAGGCCTGTCAATTTGCTTATGCAAAGATTAAAGCTAAGAACACCCTATGGAAAGTTCTACTCTGTAACACATGGGGTCTCCATGAGTCAGAATTGACATGACACCAGTGTTTTTTTTCCCCCCCCTGGAGTAAACAGATGACCACAGACAAGACTAGTTTGGAATCCTTGTGGAGGTCTTTAAAACATGTTTTAAAAAGTGAGAAAAAAATTAACACAGTTAGTAATCGTTGTTGTTATGTGCCGTCAAGTCAGACCCGACTCATAGCCACCCCTCCTTGGGTTTCCGAGGCAATATCACTATGGAAGTAGATTGCCCCATCTTCCTTCCGAGGAGTGGCTGGTGGGTTTGAACCGCCAGCCTTCTGGTTAGCAGTCCAGTGCCTTAGGCACTAATTAGTCCTGGAGAAATGACCTTAAAGTTGCAAGTGTTTGGTGTCACTTTAAACTAGCTTTTTAAAGATGAATTTTAAATGTAATACAGTAAGTAGTTACATTGTAGAGATCACAATAGGATCCATAATAGGATCGTGCCGATTAAGATGGAATTTCCCAATACAGCATCATACAGATTAAGAAAAAAATGCTTTATCTCAAGCAATTTAAGACAGAGCAGAAGATACAAGATAACTCATATGAGGTGCAAGAGGTAGCAAAGATTCTATTGACAAAGCTGCATGCGGAAAGCGTGAATTAAATCATTCCTTAGATGTGAGTAAAAGCAACAATTTCTTTATTTAATATAATATGTGATTTTAAATATTCACAGAATTGGTCAGGAACATATTATAAGAAGCTATTCGATTATTTCATCTGCTTTGTAAAAGTTGATTTAGTGTGGCCAACAACATTTTGTCCAATTGGAACTTAAGAATTGTTTAATAGTTATTCAGTGTTGCCTTATATATAGATATGCACGAAATCTACTTTTTAGGGAGGTTTTAATGATTAAATAAAACAATTAGGTGTCTACTGTATAGCTCTTGTTGCTGTTGTTGTTATGTGCTGTGGACTCAACCCCGACTCAGAGCGACCCCCCGTTGGGTTTCCGAAGCGGTATCTCTATGGAAGTAGATTGCCCAACCCTCCTTCTGAGGAGTGGCTGGTGGGTTTGAACCTCCAGTCTTCTGGCTAGCAGTCAACTGTGTAGCAAGCATTATTATCTAGTAAATGCTCAGTCTACAGGGACTAATATAGAGATTTGCTAGTAATAGAAAAAACTAACTATAAAATATTAGATGTTTTGGTGATATAAAATGGCATCTTACAATAGGTGTCTTGATTGTGAAAAAGTTGTAATTCTAAAATTTCTTACTAAATTAGATGATAACGGTTGGCCTGCATGCCTGTTTGAAATTTTTGAGAAATAGCACATTATGTCAACATTAGCTACGGCCTGCCATTTCCAAACTAAGTTGCTAAAGTGCTAATGACATTAAAATATGGATCTATTTTACTGATATGAAACCTTTATTCCTAATGACTAAATACTCATTTACCTTAGAAGTTTGTTAACATTAATAATAATTTAGAATTCAGATTTAATACTTTGTTCATTGAAAACCATTGGTTGTAATTGGCAGGTATATTTTTTTATTTTATTTTATTGTGTTTTAGGTGAAAGTTTACACAGCAAAATAGGTTATTCATTTAACAATTTTATACTGATTGTTCCATAACATGGGTTACAAAATTTTTCACAATTTGTCAGCATTCTCATTATTTCCTTTCAGTTTGTTTCCATTCATCTAGCTCCCCTGCCTCGCCTTATAGTCTCATCTTTGCTTTAGGGTAAATGTTGAATGTTTTATTTCATTTAGTTGATTATTTAAGGGAACATTGTACCAGAGCTTTGAACTGGTTCATTCCAGTTTGACCCTCCTGCATTTCCACCCCAGATATACTGAATCAGAATCTACAGGTAGAAAGTCTGGCCTTTTTAAGGAATTTGAATTTTATATTTTTCTCCCTTCCTATCTGGGACCTTCTGTTATGTCCCTGGCCAGAACAGTTGGTAGTGGTAGCCAGGCACCAGCTAGCTCTTCTGGTCTCAGACTAGATGAGGCCGTGGTTCATGTGGGATGTTAGTCCTCTGGACTGGTTTGTCCTTTGAGTTTTTGGTTTTCTTCATTCTCTTTTGTTCCAGACACATAGAGACCAGTAGTTGTATCTTAGATGGCTGCTTGCAGGCTTTTATGACCCAGATGCTACTCACCAAACTAGGATGTAGATCCTAAATTTTATGAATTGCGTTGTGGCAATTGACCTAGTTGTCTCATGAGACTATGGTCCTAAACATTTTAACTCAGTAATCTAATTCTGTAAAGAGTTTGAATATGTCTGGAAAGACTCTGTTAACTATGCTTCCTATGTGCTTTATTATATATATGAATAAATGTGCATCACACACAAACATGTATATACATATGCCTACAGGTATACCTATACATTCATGTGTATGTACTCATATATGCCTTCCTATGCACATGTTGTTGTTATTTGCCATTGAGTCGGCCCCTACTCATAGCGACCCCTCCTTGGGTTTCCGAGGCAGTATCACTACGGAAGTAGGAATGCCCAACCTTCCTTCCGAGGAGTGGCTGGTGGGTTTGAACCGCCAGCCTTCTGGTTAGCAGTCAAGTGCCTTAGGCGCTATGCTACCAGAGCTCCTTCTTATGCACATACAAAACCAAAACTAAACCTACTGTCACTGAGTTGATTCTGACTCATAGCAACCCTATAGGACAGTGTAGAACTGCCCTGTAGGGTTTCTCAGGCTGTAAATCTTAATGAAAGCAGACTATTCAACTTTCTCCTGTTGAGCTGCTGATGGATTCAAACTTGTGACCTTTTTATTTGCAGCCCAGTGCTTTAGCCACTGCACCACCAGAGCTCCCTACACACACACACACACACACACACACACACACTACCTAAGTAACCACACATGCATGAGTTGGAACCAACTCAGTGGCACTTAACAACAACATATAACCACACATATATTTTTTGGTTGTTATTACTGTTGCAAAATTATATCTTATAGCATTTACTGAAGTTGTCCCTTTTTCTTGTGTACTTCTTAATGTGATTTACCTTTGTCACATTGTGTAGACTTCAGTCATCACTGAGAGTACTGGGTATTATCTTTCCCATTACCAAAAATAGCAAGTGTCTAATATATAGAAAGTGATTCTCCCTCTTTTCCCAGTAATTATCAAAGAACATTGCTTTATGTGTATGTACCTATTCTTGACTGAAAATGATACCTTACAGTATTTGTCCTTTTGTGATTGAGTTATTTCACTCAGCATTGTCTTCCTGATTTATCCATGTTATAAGACATTTCAGACTCATTATTCTTTATAGTTGCATAGTATTCCATTGTATGTATGTACAGTTTGTTTATCCATTCATCTGTTGATGGCCACTTAAGTTGTTTCCATCTTTTTGCTATTGTGAATAATGCTGCAATGAACATAGATGTGGACAGGTATATTTTATTTGTAAAACAGCCCTTTAAATTTTAATTAAAATTTACAAATCTAGCCTTTTTGATTGGTTCACTTATCAGTGATGTTTCTATGGAAACAATTTATTATCTTTCTCAGAAGAGGTATAAACAGAATATTTGTGAATTTTCTGATGCTTCTCTCCTCTGAATATATTCTGAATGATATTATTTACCCTTCAAGGATAATGGCAGCTTTATCAGATTATATTTCTGCAAAAATAGTTGAGGACTTTAAGATGGCTGCCTAAGATATGGACTCAGACACTTTTTGTGCATGTATTTTCAGAGATAGTGCTCACCAGGGACTAGAGAATATATGACAAATTAATTTCTGAATCTTCACTTTTAAAAATGGTGAATTTTTGAGTGTTAGTCAAAGAAAGGGTTGACTAAGTCTCTTCTTAGGTGGCACAAATGGTTTGTGCTTGACTGCTTACTTAATAGTGGGTGGTTCAAATCTACCTAGCAGTACCATGGGTGAAAAGGCCTGGTGATGTGCTTCTATTGAGATTACAGCCAACAATTCTGGGAGCAGTTCTAGTCTGTAACACAGGGGGTCTCTGTGAGTCAGAATCATCTTGATGACAACTAACACCAGCAGCCACACACAAAATCTTAGGCATTGAGAAATGAGACATTCGTGTAGTTGATACAGTTTTATCTTCTCACAGTCACAAGTAGTTGCAGTTAAGGAGACCATCCTAGTTTGATAATAGCAGTTAACTATATTGAGCATTTTTATTTCATGTATTTCAGTTTTGCTCTTGTCTCCTTCTGGCATTAGCTTAAGCATGCAGATTGGAAATATGACTTTCTTCAGTAGGGGAAAGTAAGATGGAGGAGGAGCATTTCACAAGTCATTACAAAGACTGGTCCATTCTGCCCTTTGCTGTTCTGTTCTCAATAAGACAACATTGCTGCTAAGCCTTGAGAAGGAGTATATTTTGCTTTTTTTGTCTCCCAAAGGAACATCTATTGACTTGTACTTGGTGTTGGAAAGACTGCAGGCCCAGACCATGTAACAGTAGGAAAGTCTCCTGATAAGTAGCTCAGTCTTCAATTTAGCTTTTGAAATTACAGGGAAATCGTAACACTCAAGTATGTATCAGTTAGGATTGTATAGAGCTATGCATAGCAGACAACGGAAGTTAAATAACTTGAACTAGAGGTTTATTTCTCTTTAATATAAAAGAAGACAAAGGGTAGGAGGAAATCTGTAAGAACTCTTTCTTTCTGTTCTAACTCCTTTTCTGGTGGTATTGTCACTATCCAAGATGCTCACTTCAGTTCCAATCCCTCATCTGTATTGTAGGCAGAAGTAAGGAAGAAGGCAGGGAGGGTAAAAGGATACATGTCCCTGTCTCTTCCTCTTGCAAGGAGCTTTCTTGGAAGGTATGTCCAACAACTTCAGCTTGGAAATTAGTGATTCATGGACTGGTTAATATTGGTGGGAAATCAACAAAGATTGTAGTTTCTGCTTTTCCAACCAACTCTGAAAAAAAAAAAAAAATTTGTTCTTGGAGGAAATATTTGAAGAAGAAGGCAATTGATAGTTTTAGTTATAAATTAAAATAATAATGATAAAAGTAATCATAATTATAGTAACAAAGATAATAAACCAAAAAGCAAACCCACAGTCATTGAGTTGATTCCGATGGTGTTCTCAGCACTGGCTTACTATCTGACTTGGTAGCAGAAGGTGTTGTGGCTTTATAAGTGGGCACTGTGCCACCTAGAGTCCTGGGTCATCCACAGGGATATATACCAACACTTTGCTTGCTTGATGAGAGCCTAGTTTGAAGAACATAAAAATGAAAAGAATATGGTGAAGGCTCCTGAAGGAGGCAGAGAAGGAGTTCTGGCACTGTCAGCATCCATAGCCATATATTTTGCCTGACTCCCTGGGGGTACCTCCTATGGGAGATATGAATGTTACAAGTCCTTGAGTAGTGCTGAGATGACTGGCATCCTTCTGAGAAGGGATAAACCTGGATTACTTTGCGAAGACAGAGCTTGCTATGGTCTCTGGGTAGTACAAATGGTTCCTGCTTGATAACTTATCTAAAGGTTAGAGGTTTGAACCCACCCAGCTGTGCTGTAGGAGAAAAGGCCTGGTGATCTGCTCCCATAAGGATAACAGCCAAGGAAGCCCTATGGGGCAGTTATATCCCGTAACACATGGGGTTGCCATGAATCCAAATGGACTTGAAGTTAATGAGTTTGTTTTTTGTTTGATTTGGTAGTTCTCAATCTTGAAAATCATATTCTTCCTTTAGAATTATTTAAGGAGCTTGGGTAGCACAGTGTGTTAGGCATCTGACTACTAATCAGAAGGTTGGTGGTTCAAACCCACCAACTACTCCATGGAAGGAAGAATGGGCAATCTACTTCAATAAAGATTTACCACCTCGGAAACCCAGTGGAGGTCGCTATGAGTCAGAATCAACTCGACGGCAGTGAGTTTTCTTTCTTTTTTTTAAGAATTATTTACTTGGCAAGAATGCCCTTAGAAGGAAAATACAGTTTAGTGATTGTGAACATGGACTTTAGAGCCATACTACCTATGTTGAATCCTAGCTGTGTTAATTCTTAGCCATATAATCTTGGGCAAGTGACGTATTTATTTCTGTTACATTTCAGTAGTGTCATCTGTAAAATGGGCTAAATATAGTACTTATCCCACGGGGCTGTAGTAGGAGTATATGAATTAATATACACAAAATGACTCAGTGCAATGCCTGCTATATAGTTAACATTATATAAATATTTTCTATTATTATTATTATTTATCAGAAATGTATGCCCCCAATTACATTTAATACATTTCCTAGAACCGATTAGGCACTCAGTAAATGCATATGGACAGGATGAAAATGGCTATGAATTGCTTTTATTTCTGGCCTTTGCTTTTCAGACTGGCTGAAATATTATATGGAATGTATATGGAAGGTGGATTAGTTTTAATATTTCTATTAAAGTCCATTACCAAGGGTTATAACATGATGCTGGTCACCTTGTGCCACTTTCCACCTCAGTTTTCCCATCTGTAAAAATAGCAGTTTTTGTCTTTAGTTTTATTATTGTGATTGTGTTGAAAGGTGTTATTTATACCCAAGGACCTACTAGTGAAGGATGTTCAAGTTTATGCCACGGTATTTTAAAATGAATGCTAATGTCTTTGAGTCTTTTTATGTCACATTTCCAAGCGATGTCAATTACCCATTAAATATTAATTTAATCGCAGGAACAGAAGTGTAGTCAACAGTAAAATGACTTTAGATGGCAACGTCATTTAGCAGTGAGATAAGGACATGCAAAGCACGCTTTGTATCCTTCCACAGCAGCTTCCCAGCATTATAATTGTATTTGCTTTTTCTGTTTAAGTAACACAAGGCTTAAACCCTTTTAAAAGGAATCCACCCATTTTCTTTCACATATGTCATTCCTGCATCAAAGAAAATGCTGCATAATACTAACATGACATCCCTACCTCTGATGTCACCCAGGATGGTACAATCCTCTTGGAGCCCTTGCTGGGCTTTCCTGCTGCTGCACTGGGGAAATGGTTACATTAAAGCTAACTCCCGTCATCTCAATTATCTCCTTGGAAGTAGTTTTCACAAATATAGAAAAGCCCTACGGTGGCTGTTTTCGGTAAGCTACCAAGGTAGAGAGAGACAGAGGCAGTAGAGGGAGAGCGAGCGTGAGAACAGGCTGCTTAGCCTTTGTGAGAGAGGGACTGAAGCGGCAGCTCCTCTCGCTTGGGTTCCTAATGATCAAAGTGCTTCCATTTACATCACCGTGTGCAGTGCAGGGCAAAAGGGACTGCCAGGATATTTGAAACTAATTTGCTTCCAGTTGACTAGAACAGCAGATTTTGAATTAGCGTGCTTCTTTTCTAGCTAACTTTTCTCAAGCGTTAAACTGATGAACTGGGCATTTTCTATGATCAATGGGTAACTGCTGGAGCTACAGTAATCTCTGTGAGTAACCTCTATTTGTAGGTCTGTGCAGGCAACTAACAATTTTTCTTTATCTCTTGTAAAATGCTACTGTGAAATTATCCGTCTGTATTATTGACTGCTTTTGCTTACTAGTCTTGTCCTTTGACTGTCCCGGTAGGAGACTCCTGGGGCTAGACCAGATTTTGCTGAATCCTGTCATACGGGAGAGCATACCGCATTTATTCAGGGATGCCCACGCCAACTACTCTTTAATTTCCCAGTCATCAGAAAGATGCCACCTGCCTTCCGAATGCTTTTGCTCAGTCTCTCCCTGGCTTGAACCTGGCATGTTTATTTCAGCATCTGACGTGGGTTTTTCCAAGATTCTTATTTTTGAACAGGAAGCCAGAATATTATTCCTACCTGTGATCTTATTTTCTTTCATTGCTTTTTTTTTTTTTGCTCAACCAGCTTTTCTGGGAATATAGAATTCTATCACCCAGTTTCTTGTTCCCTGTTTGTGATGTGTTACATAGAAAGAGGTAAAACAGGCTACCTATGTAGTTTTGGAAAGACATAATACTGTGATGCTGGATGGGAATAGGGGAGGAGTTTCTCTTAAAGAGCTCAAACTCCTTTACATCTGCATCCCTGAAGCTTAGCTTGGTGTCTGTAATAGCCTCGAGGAGAGCAAGGTTCTACGTGTGTAGCACCAGAAATATTCTGTAAATACAGTAGGTGAGGTGGAGGTAGATTCGCCACTGGAAGTTCATAATAGGGATTTTAATTTTACACATAGGTGTGTGTATGTCTGTGTATGTGTTTCCTGTCTATTGAAAGTGTCAATTTTATAGCAATTCCAGATTGTTTTCTCTCACACCGGAGAAATGGACTTTAAACTTTATGTAAAGCCTGCTTTTTCTTATATCCTTAGAATTTTTGCTTCATACCAGTTTGCAGCTTGAATCCTTAGCAAAACCGTGGTTCTCTTGTTGAGCACAAAAACTGCTGAACGCAAATATGGATCAGCTGAGGGAGATTGCTTGTTTACCGCTGCACCTAACATCTGTCTTGACAGACAGCAAGTTTGGAAAAGTCCACAGCTGTAGTTGATCATGACTGCTAGGAACTCCAGCTGCTTGGTATTCATAACTTTTTTTTTTTTTTTTTAAGATTTTTGAAACATCAATTTCAATTTCATAAATATTTCATAAACTATAAGAAACAATTTAGAGCAATACTACCATGCCCATGTTTACTTTAGCAGATGAGAACCTACTGCAAATAAGACTGTGGAGTTATTTAAAAGTTTAATTTTTTTTTTTTCCTGAATTTTAAAATAAAATAAAAGCCAGAAAGTCAGTAAAGAGAAATTTTAACACTGGATTTTAAAAGTGAATTCCTAGACAGGACAGAAGTGGAAAAAGAAAAGAATGGATGATGTCAGAGGGGCAACTCTGATTAGAGAGGTGGGTTTCAGAGACAGACTGAAGTGGAGAAACGTACTGGTTGGCAGAAGAAAAAAAAAAAAAAAAAGAAATCAGCTTCAAAAAAGACTAATTTTAAAGATAAGCTCAAATTCAACTCTTATAGCTTAATACTTCTTTTCCAGTCAGGACAAGTAATAGTGCTCTGTACAGTTAGAGAGACTTTGGTTTAAAATTAATGGGCTGTTTCTTACCTTACTGGTTTTACCTTCAGCATGCAGTATGAAGAGCTCCTTAGCATATAGAGCTTTCCCTGAAATTGACTGGAATGGTAAACTACTAGTACTATTTCCCTAGAGATTAGAATCAAAAAAAGAAAAATTGGGTCCCAAATCATTAGTATGTAAAAATCAGTTGGAGGTAAGCACAACTGTAACTATTAATCACTCAGGGAAAGAGCGTCTAATTAATGGCACATTCTCTATTCATGTGCACATGTTAAAAGCTGTGCAGTGGTTTGGCAGGCCTGTTCTTGGTTTTAGCAGGATGTAAATACCTGAAATATTTGTGCTTTCACCAATGTCCAGATAATATCCTGCATCCTCTAAACATGTTGTAGCCATCTACAAAATGTGTTTTTTTTTTTTTTTTTTTTCCTGTTTTTTTTTTTTTTTTTTTTTTTAGGGCAAAAAGCATGTCCCAAAATATCATGAATTTAGAGTACTCATTTGGTAAATTCTCATTACTCATACTAGTTTTCTGTTATTTTTGTCATGCCAAATATATTTTCTATTGTTTGGTTTAAAATATGTTGTGTATCTCTTCCGTTTTCTTTTAGTATGATTTTTTTTTCTATTGCATTGTGAATCTGAGCTATGTTGCTGGAGAGGTTTATAGATTATTAGACATAAAACATTAATCATTATTATTCATAGATAAGAATTATAGTTATTTATTATAGTGAAATGCATTTGAGATTTTCAGCTCTTCAGGGCTGGCTTTTTATATTTGCTTTGTAAATTGGACTTCTGTCTTCTAATTTTTTATTGATTTATGAAATTTCAGACTAAAGGGAACAAAACAGTCACTCTTCCCTCCTGTCTTTGGGACTGGATTCCTTCCTGACCAGTCAAAGGGAGTATGTCTTTAAGTGTAAAAATAATTTGAGAATTTATAGTTTTCCTTATCATACAAACTGGTAAGTTTTAAGGGTTTGCTAGTTGCATCAGGCAACAGAGAACACCAAGGAAGTTATTGCATTTATAAATAAAACACCCTGTGTGGAAGGGAGAGGAAACAGATGTGCAGTGGGTAGGTTAGCCATAATTAATAAAAGACTGGAAATCTGATGAACTACTAATACTCCCAGAAAACTGATTATAGACCTTTAGTTCACTCTCTGTGGTGCCTCATCAGAGTGAATTTGCCTATGTAATTTTATTTACAGTAATGTATCTACTGACATGAACTTTAAAAGCATAGGAAATATCCTGGTTTTTTAAAACTGGAAAACTATAGCTTTCCTTTAGCCCTTTTCTTTTAAACTCCAATGTAAATTTTTTAAGGCTATGAACAGGTATCAATGTGTGTGTTTTTACTAATGGTCAAGTTTTCATTTACTTTAGCATTTTATGTAGGACCTTTTTATTTAAGTTTAGAGTCATTGGCCATTCATTGTGAGAGAAGTTTAGTATGCACTATAAGGAGCTCTGGTAGCATAGTGCCTAAGGCACTTGACTGCTAACCAAAAGGCTGGCGGTTCAAACCCACCAGCCACTCCTTGGAAGGAAGATGGGGCAATCTACTTCCATAGTGATACTGCCTCAGAAACCCAAGAAGGGGTCGCTGTGAGTCAGGTCTGACTCGATGGCACATAACAACAACAACAATAAGGAGCCCTGGTGGTGTAATGGATAAGGCACTTGACTGCTAACTGGAGAGTCAGCAGTTCAAACCCACCAGCCACTCCACGGAAGGAAGACAGGGTGATCTACTTCCATAAAGATTTACAGCCTCGGAAACCCAGTGGGGGTCGCTATAAGTAAGAAACGACTCGATGGCAGTGAGTTTTGGTATAAAGAAGAGGTTATAGCACAGGGGAGGTGATTCTCTTCCTCTCTTGAAAAGGATCCCAGAATGATTGCTAATTGGAGGTCAAACCCAGACCTCACTGATAAAGCCTTTCTCTTGGTAGGAATAAGAGACTATGTACTTTATAATGACTTTCTTTAGTTGTCTAGTTGATTGAACAGTAGGGTCTTTCAGGTAAGAAGCAGGAACTTGTGATTATCTTTTATAGTAAGAAGGAGCCATTTAAATGTAGTCAGAACAACTTCTAGATACGGTAGTTCTTTAGAGCAGTGCCTCTCATGCTTTCATTCATTTGGAATCACCCATCTTGGTAAAAATGTAGGTTCAAATTCAGGGTAGTGCCTGAGAGTCTACATTCTGACAACTTCCTGGGTAATCCTTGTGCTGCTATCCCAAAGCCACCCTTTGAGTAGTGAGGCTTTAGGGCAACACTTTCAAATAGAACTTTCTGTGATGATGGAAATGTTCTGTATCAGTGTGGTGCAATACTGTAGCTACTAGTTACCTATGGGTTTTGAACACTGAGGAAATGAACTTTCAATTTCATTTAGTTTTAACTAATTTAAATTTAAATAGCCATATTAGGGCTTATAGCTATTGTATTGGACAGTCCAGTATTTAGAGACTAACTAATTGAACAGTTTAGACCATGATAATAGCCCATGTAGGATCATGTTGAATTCTCAAACTCTGGCCAGGATTGACTCCACCTGACTCCCTGAACTTTGTGTGCAAGCAGATGAGTATATACAGATAGAGGTGCTGGCTTGTTAGCTTCTTAATGGCAGGAGCCCTGTTGGCTATCCTCATTGCTCTGTTCCTCAGTGCCTAATTCCTAATTGGTGAACAGTAAATGTTGGATGAATGAATGAATGAACCCACTGACTCTAAAGTTAGGAATTCCACTCCCCCACTCCCTGATTTTTTTAGTATTCATTTCAAGACTATACTTAGTAGTGGGAGACAGAATTTGTGTGACTCTGATATGCAATACTTTGCTTGTGTTTAAGGAGACCCTTCTTTTTGTTTCTATTATGAGGGCCCAAAGGTATTCTGTTGGCTTTAGGATATTCTCTTCTAATGATTCTAATTAATTCATTCATTGAGCCAATATTTCCTTTTACTAGTTACTGTTCTAGGTGCTTGGTGATGTAACTGTAAAGAAAACAAAGTTCTTGTTTTAGAATTTATATTCTAATGAAAACAAGACAAAACAAATCAATGTACAAACCAACCACTACCACCACCACCACTGGAACTCTTTCCTAAAATGACTGGGGACAGTTTCTAGCAATTGTGTATAGAATTTATAATTGTGGTTCTTCTAAAGGCTGGGATTTCTCTAGGCATAGATGAAGGCAGGCATGCTTTCTTGGGAAACCCACATCCTACTGTTCAAAATCCCTCATGATAACTGTTTTAAATTTACTTTAAATTTCAGCTTCTGGTGACCAAGTTTGCAATAGCCTTGCCAAATAGTTCTTGTTATGTTATTTATTTTGACCCATTTTCTTGTAAGGAGTTTGCCAGCCAGAGTAGGAGAATTCCTTTTCATTTACTGGTCCTCAAACAGTGTCATTTCCAGGAGGGTTAGGGTCTTCCCACAGGCTATGTTATGGAGCAGACTCATTTCCCCATGATGTGGAGAAAAATGGAGCAAATGCTTTTCTGCTTCCTTCCCTTCCTTTCCTACTGTACACTTTACACTACAGATTTGTTCCCTTAAGGGGAAAAAATAAGTCCAGTAAAGCTGTAAACTCTTATTAATTCAGATTCTACGAGTGTGTGGTTTATATTTAGATAAGTGCTAAAGTTCTTTTTTTATGCTTGGCAAATTCCCTTGTCACAGATAAAATACTGAAATTGGGCAGGACTAATTCAGTAAGACTCCTAGAGGAGAGAGGTTTTGAGTTGGATTCTTACTTAAATAATAGATGTAGACTGATAGAAAAGCAAAGAGAAAACTTTAACAATTTAGGTGTAAGAGCCCAGAAGCCACTGGATAAGGACAGAGCAGTGATTTTGGTGGAAGTACAATGAAAGCAGTGAGAGCAGGAAGTCAGTGGGCCTACCTTGTTTTTCTAGATCTCACAAGCTTTCCAGTTTGACAGGTTGTATTCTTACCACTTTTCTATTGCTTGTTTTAATGGAAAATATTTGAGTTTTCTGACACATTTCTGCCTTACATAGGTTCTAGCTTTTGCAGGTTTTAGTGTATACTGACATGAGAATGGGGTTGGAGTAGAAGGGATGAGGTGGATACTGGCTGAAGTAGAGCATCATAGGGGATGCAGCAACCCTTGTCCTTTTGTTCCCATTATCTGCCATTGCTCTGGGTCAGGCACTCAGCATCTCTCACCCATACTATTGCCAGCAGCTCTGTTGTTACCTCTGAGTCTATTAATGCCTACACCCTATCCATCTTTCATATGCCACCTGGGTGGTCATTATAGAGTGCAAATAGGCTTTTTTCATGCTCTGGCAATACTCATTTTTGAATTTCTTGTGTTCAGTACATCACAAGTAATCAATGTTGAATAAGTGAATGGATTTTGGAAATGATAAGAATTTAATAGGAAATATCCATGGTTCTGTTTTAAAAAGAATCGGAAAAACCCTACCTTAAAGAATTCAGCATTTTAAAAATATCACTCTAGCATAAGTAGTTCTAATTTTTAAATATGAGGAATAAATAAATTCAAAATAAAAGGTCAGAATTAGTAAATTAGCAAAGTTTTGTTTTTAACTTTAAAGACAATTCAAGTGATGACAAGAAATAGAAACAGCAAAAAGAAACTGTTCCTACAGATTTTCATGGGGATCTTATTTGGAAAGAGAGATCTGTTGCTATACGTTAAGCCTGTGACAAGTGCTCTGCTCTGTGCCCTTTAAGGCTGTTTGTAATTAAAGCTCCAACTAGAAGATTTTTTTTCATTATTGAGTTTGTTAACATTACTGCTATTAGAAATGAAAGTCTCACAACTTAGAGCCTCTGAGTTTCTCCTTGGAAGTTACTCCTGAGAGTCAAAAGAGCGGGAATTTGGTTTCTGGCTTTTAATTCTGATGAAATACTTCATTGAAAATCATTTCATCTACCTTAGTCATTTAGCCTCTGAGAACTTTATTTCTCCTGGTCTATACCACTCCTTCATTAGTTAATAAATAAATAAATAAAACTTACAAGAATAGTACTAAGGAGCCTTGATGGCGCAGTGATTTAAGTGCTCAGCTGCCAACCAAAAGGTTAGCAATTAACCTGTGACTACCTGCTCTGTGGAAGAAAGATGTGATGGTCAGCTTATGTAGAGAGTATAGCCTTGGAAACCCGATGGGACAGTTCTGCTCTGTCCTTTAGGGTTGCTGTGAGTTGGAATGGACTCAGTGACATGGAAGAGCTACAACAGAACTTTACTTATTAGAACCTTAGAGCAGTAGAACTTATTGTCATGCAGCCTTTTATCTGATCCCACTTTCTTTGACCCATTCCCTAATTTTTATGTCATGACATCACAAACATTTGCCCACTATCAATATATTTGTTGTCACCTTTCTGAGGTACGTTTCAATGAAAAGTAATAAAAAATGTAAAGAAATTATTGCATTTCTTTGAAACCCCTTTTCTTGATTTCTTTGTCTTCATTTATTTTTCTGCTAGTACTTATTTTTGTGGTGGTTTTATAGTTGACAATTTCAGTTGTTAGAACAAAGTGTGTTCCCAAATGACAAAGCTTAACTTTTCTTCCATTGTTGGATGGATTTCACTGTAATATGTTTCAGTGTTGTATATAGCTTCAGTGGTCACTCTGGACGGTTTTATTTTCCTAAAGCGCTTTTTGGTGTGTTAAGAATTGTAACCATTTGAAGCCTTAAGGTATGAGTTAACATCATTTTCGTTTATTTCATATTACTATATGTAATATTGGGGCTCTGGTGGTGCAGTGCCTAAAAAGCATTTGACTGGTAACCAGAAGGCTGGTGGTTCAAACCCACCAGCCACTCCTCGGAAAGAAGATTGGGCAATCTACTTTCTTAGAGATACCCCTCAGAAACTCAAGGAGGGGTTTGAATCACTGAGTTGGGACCAACTTGATGGCAGCGACTTTGGTTTGTTTTTTAATACGTAATATAAAGAGATCTGGTGGCACAGTGGGTAAGGCATTTGGCTGCTAACCAAAAGGTAGGTAGTTCAAATCCACCAGCTGCCCCACAGGAGATTAGGCAATCTACTTCGTAAAGATTTACAGCCTTGGAAACCTTATGGGAGTTGCTATGAGTCAGAATCAACTTGATGGCAGTGGATTTTGGCTATATGTAATATATAGCTAAAATTCTTGACGTGGAGAGGTGATGTTTTACAAGGGTTGGTGATAAATTGAAGGCTTAATTAGGGGAGAGACTTTGAATTAGGTTTTGAAAGATACAAATAATCTAGTTATGTAGAAATGAGAAGAAAAGTATGTCTGATGGAGAAAAGAGGTTGAGGAAAGGCAAAGAAGTATGAAAGTTCAAAGTATATATATGGTTAACTTTATTTCTGTGTACTGGTCCCCTCCTCTGGTTTGATAAGCAGTGATACTGCATATTGGAAAAGGGAACAAGGAAGGGAGAGGAGGAGAGGAGGTGGGGAAGAGAAAGAGAGAGAGAGAAGATTGGAAAAGATGGGTTGACATTGGATTATAGAATCTAACTTTAGACTTTATTCTGTAGTTTGGACTTCAGACGTTATTTTGTGGCAATGTGGAGGTACTGAAAGCAACATAAACTTTTGTTTGAGGAACATTGTCTATAAGATGAAGGGGGAACATGAGGCTGGACATTGGACAATCATTTTAGAAGCTTTTTCAAAATCTCAGGAAAAAGATTGAAGACAAAGTGGCAGGGTCCTACACTGGCAATAAAGGCAGAGAGGAGGAGGGACATAAAGCAGAGCAGAGGCAGAATGAAAAGGCTCTGATTTTTATCTGTGTCATCTTGGATAAGTGCATTTTTTGAGCATCTTCTTTTTTTTTTTAACTGTTTTATTAGGTGGATGGAAGAATTAATTCTTAAACTTCTTCAACCATTGAAATGTAATATTCTATGATGCTAGAATTTTTTGTGAAATTATAATCTAGTTTAAAGAAATAATTAAAAAAATCATTATAAAATTTAGAAGAAATAGTTTCTACTGTGTACTAAGTATTTCTCTTTCCATATATAAGTTGTTCTATTATGTTTGAAGAAGAATAAAATATTTCTTTGAGTTGTTTCACTTTTTATTTTTATTTCATTGCATTTCAGTTATAAAATTATAGCTTTGAACTGCTGAGGAAACTAGTCTCCTGAGTTATGAGGGAGTAGAACCTTGTAAAAGCTAAAAATATTATAAAATGTGAAAAAAAGACTTAAAAAGTAGAAAAATTTTTGAAGTGTGAAAATGATAGTGTTTTTTTTTTTTTTTAAAAAAAAGCAGTCACTATGTAATATGTCCCGATTCATTGTATGAGGTCAGTATTACCTTGATACCAAAACCAGACAGAGATGTCAGTAGAAAACGACAAACATATATCCATTATGAATGTAAATGCAGAAATATTCAACAAAATAAAGGATTACTCCCCATGACCAAGTGGGACTTATCCCAGGAATACAAAGGTGGTTTATACAAAAATCAGTATAACAGATGTAATAAAGAAGGAAAACCACATGATCATCTCAATAGACGCAGACAAAAACATCTGACAAAATCTACCCCTTTTCATGACTAAGAAACAAAACAAAAAACAAAGAAAGAAAAAAACATCACTCTTCACGTTAGGAATAAAAGAAAACTTCCTTAGTCTGATAAAGAGCAATCTGCTTCCATAGTAATACCACCTCGGAAACCCAAGGAGGGGTCACTATGAGTTGGGTCCAACTTGAAGGCACATAACAACAGCACAGAAAACTCACAGATAACATAATACTTAGTGGGGAAGACTCATAGCTTTTCTTCTAAGGTCAGGGACAAGACAAGAATATCTGCTCTTGCTATTTCTATTCAACATTATACTGAAGGAATAAGGAGTGACTGCAAATCAGTATGGGGTTTCTGTTTAGGATAATGGAAATGTTCTGCAATCACATATTGATGATGCTTATACAACTTGGTGAATATACTAGCAGTTACAGAATTGTACACTTAAAAGGGGGAAAAATTAAAAGCCCTATGTCAGGGCAGTGAACAGGAATATAAGCGTATACATTGGAAAGGAAGAAATAAAACTATTCCTATTCACTGATGACATGATCTTGTATATGGAGAATG
>NW_006921611.1:16322861-16329153 GCF_000298275.1 Orycteropus afer afer
TGAGTCGGGGCCGACTCGACGGCATATAACAACAACAACAGCAATGAAAAATCTGAAATTGAAATTAAGAAAACAATTCCATTTAAAATAGTGTAAGAACTGTATACTGAACTGTAAAACATTGTTAAAGAAAATTGCTGTTGTTGTTGTTAGGTGCTGTGGAGTTGGCTTTGAGTCATAGTGACCCTACGTACAACAGAATGAAACACTGTTGTTCAGTCCTATGCCATCCTCACAACCCTTGCTATGCCCATTGTTGCAGCTCCTTTGTCAACCCATCTCTTTGAGGGTCTTCTCCTTTTTCACTGACCCTAGACTTGACCAAGGATGATATGCTTTTCCAGGGAATGGTCCCTTCTGACAACATGACCAAAGTAGATGAGATGACATCTGGCCATTCTAGCTTCTAAGAAGCATTCCAGCCACACTTCTTCCAGGACAAATTTGTTCCTTCTTTTGGCAGTCTGTGGTATTTTCGGTATTCTTTGCCAGCACCATAATTGAAAGGTGTCAATTCTTCTTTTCTTTTCCTTATTCACATGCATATGAGGCAATTGAAAATATCATGGCTTGGGTCAGGCACACCTTGGTCTTCAAAGTGACATCTTTGCTCTTTAACACTTTAAAGAGGTCTTTTGCAGCAGATTTGCCCAGTGAAATATGACCTCTGATTCCTTGACTGTTGCTTCCATGGGTGCTGATTGTGGATTCAAGTAAAATGAAATCTTTGACAACTTTCATGTTTTCTCCATTTATCATTTTTTCACTTACTTATCCAGTTGTAAGGATTTTTGTTTTCTTGATGATGAGGTGTAATCCATACTGAAGGCTGTCTGTAGTCTTTTGATTTTCATCAGTAAGTACTTCAGGTCACCTTCACATACAGCAAGCAAGGTTGTGTTATCTGCATATTATAGGTTATTAATGAGTCTTTCTCCAATCCTGACACTGCATTCTTCTTCATGTAGTCCAGTTTCTCAGATTATTTGCTCAGCATACAGATTGAATAAATATGGGGAAAGGATACAGCCTTGAAGTACACCCTTCTTGATTTTAAACCATGCAGTATCCTCTTGTTCTGTTTGAATGACATCATCTTGGCCTATGTACAGATTCATCACGAATACAGCAAGTGTTCTGGAATCTCCATTTTTTGCAGTGTTATCCATAATCCATAATTTATTTTGATCCATACAGTCGCATGCCTTTGCACAGTCAATAAAACACAAGTAAACATCTTTCTGGAATTCTTTGCTTTCAGCTAAGTCCCATCTGACATCAGCAACGATACCACTTGTTCTACATTCTTTTCTGAAGCCAGCCTGAATTTCTGGCAGTTCCCTATCGATATTCTGTTGCAACTGATTTTGAATTATCTTCAGCAAAATTTTACTTGTCTGTGATATTAGTGGTATTGTTTGATAATTTCTGTGTTCTGTGGAATTATCTTTCTTTGGAATGGGCACAAATATGGAACTCTTACAGTTGGTTGGCTTGGTAGCAGTCATCCAAGTTTCTTTGCAGAAGTGAGTGAGCACCTCCAGTGCTGCATCCATTTGTTGAAACGTCTCCCTGGGTGTTTCATCAATTCCTAGATCCTTCTTCTTCTTCTTCTTCTTCTTTTTTTTTTTTTTTTTCCAATTCCTTCAGTGCAGCTTAGACTTCTTCCTTCAGTACTATTGGTTTCTGATCATATGCTATCTCCTGAAATGATTGGATGTTAACCAATTCTTTTTGGTATAATGACTCTGTATTCCTTCTATCTTCTTTGGATGTTTTCTGCATTGTTCAATATTTTACTCTTAGTGTCCTTCACTGTTGCAATTTGAGGCTTGAAGTTTTTCTTCAGTTCTTTCAGTTTGAGAAATGCTGAGTGTGTTCTTCCCTTTTGGTTTTCTAATTCCAGGCCTTTGCACATTTCGTAGCAATACTTTGCTTTGTCTTGAACTGCCCTTTGAAATCTTCAGTTGAGCTCCTTTATTTCATCATTTCTTACATTCGCTTTAGCTACTCTCAGTTCAAGAGCAAGTTTCATAGTTTTTTATGACATCCATTTTGGTCTTTTCTTCCTTTCTTGTCTTTTTAATAACACTTTGCTTTCTTCATATGTGATGTTCTTGATGTCATCTCACACCTCCCATAGTCTTTAGTGTATCAAATCTGTTTTTCCATTGGTCTCTGAATTCAGGTAGGGTATATTCAAGGTCATATTTTGGCTCTCGTAGACTTGTTTTAATTTTCTTCAGCTTCACCTTGAACTTGCATATGAGCAATTGATGGTCTGTGCCACAGTCACCCCCTGGCCCTGTTTTGGCTGATGTTATTGAGCTTCTCCATTGCCTCTTTCCACAGATGTAGTTGATCTGATTCCTGTGTATCCCATCTGGTGGCGTCCACATATACTGCCACTGTTAATGTTGTTGAAAAAAGTATTTGCAATGAGTAAATTGTGTATTGCAAAATTCTATCACTTGATCTCTGGCATCATTTCTATCACCAAAACCATACTTTCCAGCTACTAAGGCTCCTTTTTTGCTTCCAACTTTTGTATTCCAGTAACCAGTAATTTTTAGTGCATCTTGATTGCATATTTGGTCAATTTCAGACTGCAGAAGTTGATAAAAATCTTCACTTTCCTCATATTTAGCTTTAGTGGTTGGTGCATAAATTTGAATAATAGTAGTATTAACCAGTCTTCCTTCTTGTTGTTGTTGTTATGTGCCGTCGAGTCGGACCCGACTCACAGCGACCCCTCCTTGGGTTTCCAACGTGGTATCACTCAAGAAACAGATCGCCTAACATTCCTTTTGAGAAGTGGCTGGGGAGTTTGAACCATCAGCCTTCTGGTTAGCAGTCAAGTGCCTTACCCATTATGCTACCAGAGCTCCCTTGTAGTCATATGGATATTATTCTGTCATTGACATCATTGTAGTTCTGGGTAGATCTTGAAATGTTCCTTTTGACAATGAATGCTACACCATTCCTCTTCAATTTATCCTTCCCAGAATAAAACTATAGTTGTATGATTCAAAATGACCAATGCCAGTCCATTTCAACTCACTAATGCCTAGTATATCAATCTTTATGTGTTCCAGTTCATTTTTTAGAACTTCCAGTTTTCCTAAATTCATGCTTTGTACATTCCACATTCTGATTATTAGTAACTATTTGCACCTGTGTCTTCTTCCCATTTTCAATCTTGTCCCATCAGCAGTTGAAGGTCCTGAAAGTTTTACTCCATTCACGTCACTAAGGTCAAGTCTACAATGAAGATTCAGCCCTTTTGCAGTTGTATTTTGAGTGCCTTCCAGCTTAAGGGGCTCATCTTCCAGCATTATATCAAACAGTGTTTCAGTGCTATACATAAAGTTTTCCAGTAATGTATCAGACAGAATTTCACTACTATTCATAAGGTTTTCAGTGGCCAACTTTTTCAGAAGTGGATGGACCCTGTCCTTCTCAGTCTGTCTTAGTCTGGAGGCTCTGCTGAAATGTGTTCACCACAGGTGACCTTGCTGGGTTTTTACATACCAGTGGTATAGCTTCCAGCCTCAGAGCAACATGTCCGCCATTATAGTATGACAAACTGATAGATGAGTGGTTAATCTAAAGAAAAGTAGATTGAAGCAAATGGAAGGAGAGCCAGTGGTCATGGAGTAGAAAATTTAATATTGTTAAGATGAGAGTACTTCATAAATTGATCTACAGATTGACTGCAGTCTCTACCAAAATTCCAGCTGTCTTTTTTGCAGAAATTGACATGCTGATCCTAAAATTCATATGAGAATTATAAGGGAACCAGAATAGCCAAAACAATCATGACAAGGAAGAACACAGCTACTGGGGTATGCATAGTTTTGTAAACAAATGGTGGTGTGATAATTGGGTATCCACAAGCAAAATAATGAAGCAAGATTCTTACTTCACACCATATTAAAGATAATTCACTCAAAATGGATCTAAATCTAAATGTAGGAGTTAACACTGTAAAATTCTTAGAAGAAAACATGCAAGTAAATCTTTGTTACATTGGATTAGGCCATTTTTTCATAGTAGATATGATACCAAACCACAAGCAACAAAAGAATAAGTAGATAAATTGGATTTCATCAAAATTTTAAAGTTTTACATTTCAAAGGATACCATCAAGAGAGTGAAGGCAACCCACAGAATGGAAGAATATATTTGTGAAGTATATATCTGATAACAAATTTATAGCCAGAAAATATAAAAAACACTTAAAAGTCAACAGTAAAAAGAAAAATAACCCAATTTGAAAAAAAGCAAAGAATTAGAATAGACATTTCTCCAAGGAAGATAAGCAAATGGCCAATAAGCATGTGAAAGAATGCTCAGCGTTAGTTGTCATTACCCACCCACTGCCACCAAGTCCATTTCCACTCATAGAGACCCTCTAGGATGAGTAGAACTGTCCCACAGGGTTTCCAAGGCTGTAAATCTTTAAGAAGCTGATTGCCTAATCTTTCTCCTGTGGAGTGGCTGGTGGGTTTGAACTGCAAGCCTTCTGGTTAATGAACTGGTATCTCATTGTGCTTTGATATGCATTTCCCTAATAAAAAATAAACAGAAAAAGGGGATACTGCATGGTTTAAAAATCAGGAAAGGTGTGTGTTAGGGTTGGATCCTTTCACCATACTTACTCAATCTAGAGGCTGAACAAATAATCTAAGAACCTGGACCACATGAAGAAGAACACAGTATCAAGATTGGAGGAAGACTCATGAACAACCTGAAATATTCAGATGCCACAACCGTGCTTGCTGAAAGTGGGGATGACTTGAAGCACTTAAGGATGAAGATTAAAGACTACAGTCTTTAATATGTAATATGGATTACATCTCAACAGAAAAGAAAAATCCTCACAACTGGTCCAGTAAGCACCATCATAATAAATGGAGAAAAGATTTGAAGTTGACAAGGATTTCATATTACTTGGTTCTACAATCAACACCAATGGAAGCAGCGGTCAAGACATCAGAGGACGTATTGCATGGGGCAAAGCAGCTGCAAAATACCTCTTTAAACTGTTAAAGGGCAAAGATGTCACCTTCAAAACTAAGGTGCTCCTAACCCAAGCCACAGCATTTGCAATCGCCTCATATGCGATGTGAAAGCTGGACAATAAATAAAGATCAAAGAAGAGTTAATGTCTTTGAATTGTGGTGCTGGCAAAGAATACTGAGACTACCATGTGCGGCCAGAAAAATGGGACAAATCTATCCTAGAAGAAGTGCAACCAGAATGTTTCTTGGAAGCAAGAATGGCCAGACTTAGTCTCACCTACTTTGGTCATGTGGTCAGAAGGGACCAATCCTTGGAGAAGGATATCATGCTTAGTAAAGTAGAGGGTCAGCAAAAAAGGGGGAAGATGCTCAGCAAGATGGATTGACACACTGGCTACAATGATGGGCTCAAGTATAGCAATAATTGTGAGGATGGCACAAGACCAAGCAGTGTTTCATTCTGTTGATACAGGGTCGCTATAAGTCAGAGCCAACTCAGTGGCACCTAATGTATTACTGTTTATCAACTTTTATCTCATTGTGGAATACTATGTGCTAACTCATGCTTTTTAAGTTATCTCATTTTGTTACATACCTTGGAATCAAGTGTTTCATGTCATTTCAGTGTATATATTCAGGCATTTCACAAAAATTTGAGTAAATAGGAATATTGTAGCTCTGTTGTTGTTATGTGCCATCGAGTCGGACCTGACTCATAGTGACCCCTCCTTGGGTTTCCGAGGCACTATCGCTATGGAAGTTGATTGCCCAACTTTCCTTCTGGGGAGTGGCTAGTGGGTTTGAACTTCCAGCCTTCTGGGTAGCAGTCAAGTGCCTTAGGCACTATGCCACCAGAGTTACACAGTGGTTTAAAAATAACACATGACCTTTTTCATAAAATTATAGAAATGAGTACATACATCATTTCTAATCAAAATTTTCTAGATGTAAGTAACAAAAAGTAACCAAAACCAAGTTCAAAAGGAAATTGGATATTGAGACTTACGGAAGTATAACTGTCATTCTTCTACCCCCCATTTCAGTTTCTTTGTGTATCAGGACATCTCTATTATTTTCACTCACTGTCATTTTCATCATAAAACATTGAGCTCTGGTAGCATAGTGCTTAAGGCACTTGACTGCTAACCAGAAGGCTGGCGGTTCAAACCCACTAGCCACTCCTTGGAAGGAAGATGGGGCAATCTACTTCCATAGTGATACTGCCTCGGAAACCCAAGGAGGGGTCGCTATGAGTTGGGTCTGACTTG
>NW_006921611.1:16329308-16380111 GCF_000298275.1 Orycteropus afer afer
AATCTACTTCCATAGTGATACTGCCTTGGAAACCCAAGGAGGGGTCGCTATGAGTTGGGTCTGACTCGATGGCACATAACAACAACAATGTACTGATAAACGTCACTTTATCTGCTTCGTGTATTGGGGTTATGCATATGATACTTAAATTTTATGCAGTTAGGACCCAGGAAATCTTTCCCAGCAGAAATGTCCTATTCATTTTGGCTTCACTCTCATTTTTCAGGGATGTTTTGAAAGCATTTTTTTTTTTTTTTTCCAGTCTCAGGAATTCAACAGTGAAGGAAAAGCTTTTGGCTGAAAAAATATTTACTGACTCTAAATAGATTGTACCCTTTTTCTGAGGCCCTCTCTCAGAAATTGCTCTGTGCAAATAATTGTTTGCTGGATCATAAGGCTATTTGATTATGTTGTTGTTGTTGTTATGTGCCATCGAGTTGGCCCCGACTCATAGTGACCCCTCCTTGAGTTTCCAAGGCAGTATCACTATAGAAGTAGATTGCCCCATCTTCCTTCTGAGGAGTGGTTGTTGGGTTTGAACCGCCAGTCTTCTGCTTAGCAGTCAAATGCTTTAGGCACGATGCTACCAGAGCTCCAACACAAATATTTCAGTTCCTGTTTCATGGATGCTATTTGGAAAGTGATGTAGCCTTATTTAAATTTTTTTTTTTTTGGCATATGAAATGTCTGAATTAATGAATTCTCATAGATGAGATTTTATTAGAAGCAGGGTGAAAATACGGCATGTGTCATTAGATTCTCTCCTTCAATGCCAAAACCTCTGTGGTTACACTCATGTAAGCAGAGTATAATGGACCTTTGGCAAACTTATGATAACAATATTGCAGAGTGGTGAAATAGAAGGAGATAGTGAAAAAGTCAAATAAGTATTTTGTTTTGTTAGCTGCTATTGAATAAGCCCCTGATTTATGTACATGATGACTCTACTACAATAGAATGGAACTCTGTGTGGTCTGGTACCAGTCTCATGATTGGTTGCGGATTGGACCATTGTGATCCATAGGGTTTTCATTGGCTGATTTTTTAGAAGTAGATCTCCAGGTTGTTCTTTCTAGAAAGAACAATTACTGAATGCCTAATATGTGTTGATATTTTATTAGTGTGCTGTGGTACCTGTTTTTCCAAACTAGTCATGTGTCCTTTTCTCTTTTCTTCATAGGTGATCATGGAGGAAGCACTTTACTCCCACCAAATGTCACAAATGAATTTCCAGAATATGGGACCATGGAAGAAAGTGGAGAAGGCCTAAGAGCTTCACTTGAGTTTGATGCAGAGTCTCTGCCATGCTGCCCACAAGGGCAGCAGGGGGCCCAGCTTCTTGCTGGCCACCACTCTGGGCTCAACAGTGTTACAGAAGGACCAAAAGATACTAGGGAGGCTCCCTCTCAACGTCACCTCAAGGAACAAAGTTTACAACCCATTGACTCACTGATTTCATCTCTAAAAGCCACGGAAACCAGAATAGTTTCAGGAACTTTACAGGCTATACAGGTACTGGACAAAGATGCTATTTCTAGTTTTTCAGTTCAGCAGGTGGAAAAAGAGCTGGACACTGCCAATCAGCAAACACAGGGAACCAACAAACGAATCCCTGCAAGCCAAGAAAAATCACCAGATATACCTCATTCAGCTGAAGTCACAACTGAGGAATATTTTTATTTGAGCATCCAGAAGGATCTGACTGCACTGTTAGCTGGAGAAACTCAGCCAGAACTTTCCCAGATAACTAGAAATGGGAGGAAAGGGGTTTTCCATGTGCTGGAACAATTGCCCAGCACAGAGAGCCCACCAGTGACCCATAACTCTGCAGGCAGTGGTGGTTATTTAAGAGAGAGGAGGTCTGATCTGGGGAGAGAACGTCCAGGGGAATGTGATCAAGGCAGCTCCACAGGGCGCCCAGGCAGGATTAAACATGTGGAATTTCAAGGGGTGGAGATACTGTGGACAGGAGGGGAGAAGAGAGAGACAAGGCATCCTGTAGACTTGGTGACATCAGTGGAAAGGACAGCCTCTCCTGAAAGCAAAAAGTTCTCCAAAGTGTCACACCATCTCATTTCATCTGCTGGTTTGTGTAATTCAGTTGGTTCATCTGAGAATGTTTGGGATGAAACCTGGAAAGCTTCAGAAAGGCCTGGTACCAGCTCAGGAACATTTTCCCCTGTGCCTCTTGTTGAGAATGGAGAAGATGAAGTCTTCTTGAAGGAAAACCAGCAACATCCTGAGAAGAAGCCTGAACTGGAGGGGGACAAGGAAAGGTGAGCTTACAACATACTCCTGCTGCCTGTCATGTCTTGCTCTCTAACTAGTGCATATAATAGGAAACTGTAATGATTTCATATGAGAACTCAGTTCAAAATAAACTAGATCCTTGTTATTTGGAGAATGGAAGAGAAGTCACTGTAAGCTAGGTTCTTCATAGATTCCTTCTAAATTTTTAAAGTTGTCCATTTGCTGTGGAACAGAAAAACTGAATTAGGAAGAAGCTGTTGACACTAAATTATGTGAATTCATTTCTGACGTTTTGTTAATATTTGACAGATTTAAAGCTTTGCAACATCAATGTACTGAAAACACCCCACAGTTATCTGTAATAATATGAAAAGATTTAGACTCTTGCCATGGTCGTTAAATCCTAATTTTGGCATTTCTTCCAAGTGCAACACTGATGCCTGCAGTCCCTTAGTAGCCTTCATACTTGTATGAACACAGAGGTTCTGGGTTTGGACCCCTCAGTTTTCTCAGTTTAGAAAGGACGTCGTAGAACATCAGAAGCAGATTCTGTCATGTAGTTGCTGCAGGGCATTCACATAGGAATCCCTTCTCACAAGTAGTGTATGTTTTGATTTATGGTCCTGAGACGTAAACTTGGCATCATATGGCATTTCTTGGTCTTTCCCTGCATTTCTGATATTCAGGGCAGCTTAGAGCCTTGGATAAATGGAAGACCTGACCCATGCTTCACTTCCACGGTCACCTTTGCTCATAGTCTGCCACAGGAGTGCTCCTTTGGCAAAGGCACTTGTTGTATTGTTATTTTGAATTTGTACCTTCCTTTTTATTTGTAAGCTTTTTGTAAGGGAGAACATCTGTGTCAAGTCTGAAGTTTTTTTTTTTGTTTTTTTTGGTACAGGGTAATGCCTTTCCTCTACAGTTGATTAACAAATCCATTGTAAGTGATGCTCCTTTAGGGTGGCTTTCAGGATCCTGGCCCCCACCCCCAACACCCCACCCCGCACGTGCACACACACGGATAAAAACTTCAAACTTCTCCCAAAAGCAGCCTTGATGTGTGGTACATGGCTCAGTACTTACATTTCTACTAGAATATGTACTTTTGCTGCTATGAGAATTTTGATTCAATTTTCCTTTCCTTCTTTCCTCCTTACCTTTTTTCCATAAATATTTTTATTTTATTGTCTACTATGCCCTTGGGAACTCTGGTGGTGTAGTACTTAAGGCATTTGACTGCTAACCAGAAGGCTGGTGGTTCAAACCCACCAGCCACTCCTTGGAAGGAAGATTGGGCAGTCTACTTCCATAGAGATAGTACCTCCGAAACCCAAAGAGGGGTCACTGTGAGTCAGATCCAACTCAACAGTAGTGAGTTTTTTGTTTTTTTTTTTAAACTTAGTTCCTTGATACTGTTAGATGCTGGATATAAAGTAATAAAACAGATGTGGTCACTGTCCTCATGGACTGTACTTCTGAAGATAAACAATGACCACAGGAAACATATTAACATAGGGATAAAACCAGAAAAAAAAAAAATAAACTTATTGGTGTCGAGTTGGATCTGACTCATAGTGACCCCTCCTTGGGTTTCTGAGGTAATATCCCTACAGAAGTAGATTGCCCAGCCTACCTTCTGAGGAGTGGCTGGTGGGTTTGAACTTCCAGCCTTCTGGTTAGCAGTCAAATGCCTTAGGCACTACACCACCAGAGCTCCTAATATAGGGATAGGATTAAATATTTTGCTAGGTACTCTGAATGTAAAGAACAGATACATACTAGAAAGAATAGTTTGAATGGAGAGAAGGGACGGGACTAATTTCAGTGAATAGCTTGGAAAAGGCCTTTCTGTGGACATGATAATTAAGCCAAGAATTGAAGAATGAATACAGGTTAGCCAGAGAGGAAAGAAAATTTTAGGAAGAGGTAATATGTCCAAAGAAGGGCTACTAAGTTCCAGACTGACAGTGTGCTTCCTGGAGCTGTGGGAAACAAAGGCCCTATGGCTACTTTGAAGATTTGAAGCCACCATGGTGGGTAGAACATAAGGAGCTGGGGGAGTGAGATATGAAATGGATCTGAGAAGCAGGGAGAAGCAGCATCATAGGAACTTGCTAGAGTTTGCAGTTTTATTCTAAGTGCAGTGGGAAACCATTAAGATATATATACCCATCATAGTATTTGATGTATTGTGGGCTTTCAGTGATTTCAAAACAATGAACATATAAATGTTGGATGTGAATCCTGGTAATACCTTAGGAATATAGCTTACTTATGAGGAGCTCTGGTGGCGTAGTGCGTAAGGCATTTGATGGCTAACTAGAAGGCTGGCAGATCAAATGGACCCAGCCACTCCTCAGAAGGAAGACTGGGCAATCTACTTCTATAGGGATACTGCCGCGGAAACCCAAGGAGGGGTTGCTGTGAGTCAGAATCGACTCAACTGCAGTGAGGTTTTTTTTTTGTTTGTTTGTTTTATGGATTACTTATGAGGTAGGTCCTATTTTTATTCTAATTTTCTAAGTATAGAATCTAAGGCTCAGAGAGGTTAAGTTGTCTAAAGTGACAAGAGATTGACACAACCAGAATTCAGCTCCAGACTTCTAATGCTGGGCTCATTGCTCTTTCCAGAACCCTAGCTATCTCTTGAGTTTGTTGTTTTCTTAGTTATCATGATGTTCATTATTAATGTTTGAATAATATGCTACATATTAATTTTTCATATTGATGTGCCAGAATTAATTTCCCACTTCTTTGTATTAACTTGAAGTTTGTTACTAGTTTTTCATGGTTTTGGTTAAATTTATGAAAACATGTCCAATGGTTTTTTTTTAAGGTCCCTCATTGGCTGATTTTGTACTTGAAATCTCTCTGCCATGTTGCCTGTTGTCAGCAGGGGGCAGCCTTAGATTCTGCTGCAGTCATTCTCTTGAGGGCAGCTGATTTTACTTAAATCAGAAAGTATTAATAGAATGATGAAAGTTTTGTGTATTTTTGTTCCATTAAGTTTACATTATATATTTATCTGTTCTTTTGTAATTAAGAGTGAAAGTAGTTGTTAATAATCTGAATTTGTGGAATTTGGTTGGCCAAAATGAACCTTTTATATGTTATTCAGATATTCATTGGACCAGATGTATTTGCATACTATGAAGCTAGTATGAAATTATATTATTTATATGATAGTGTAGCACTTGTATGCTAAGAGTTTCTTCAACCCTAACATGTTTCCACAATATTTTCCTCCCCAAATTATGTTACTGAGACATAAGCCTCCTGAGTGCAAGTATTAGTTTTACAGAATGTTGCCTTTTTTCATAGTTGAAGGGGAAAAAATAAAAAGAAAAATGTAACCTAATATTGGAATTTGTAACTCTTATTTCCTTTCCAGGATTCCTGAACTGGAGGAGCACAACAGGGAAGGGGACGATGATGTCTTGGGGCCTGGGTATGCGGAGGACTCCACTGATGTGTACAGCTCCCAGTTTGAAACCATTTTGGACAACACTTCTTTATACTACAGTGCAGAGTCGTTGGAGACATTGTACTCAGAGCCTGATAGTTATTTTAGCTTTGAAATGCCCCTCACGCCAATGATACAGCAGCGTATTAAAGAAGGCGGTCAGTTCCTGGAGAGGACATCAGGGGGAGGACAACAGGATGTTCTGAGTATCTCAGCAGATGGCGGAATAATGATGGGCTACTGTAGTGGGATCACCAATGGGCTGAATGATACCAGTGACTCCATCTACACGAAAGGCACCCCTGAGATTGCTTTCTGGGGAAGGTACTAGTTGCATTCTCATTAATTTCATGGTATTTGTTTTTCTAGCAATCTGTCTTTAGGAAATCTGTGCATGGAATGTATTTTAGAAGTATTTAGCCAGTTTCTGTGGATATAAGTGAATAATGTGAGTAAAAAATAATTTGAATTTTAGGGGTGGGCAGAGTATACATTAAAGTTTTGCCAAATTGCCAAGCTATAGTCATTCTATTTGGTGCTATTTCCTGGATTACTGTGTATAGATTGGATACTGAACAGATATATATGTAGGTGTTGAGTAGGAATCAGCTCTGACAAAAGTGCTCCGATGGAGTTTTATATATATATATATATATATATATATATATAATTTATTTTATTGTTGTTATTGAGAATATACACAGCAAAATGTATATTAATAAGTTCAGCAGTTTATACATGTACTTGTTAGTGAAATTGATTACATTCTTGGAGTTCTGTAACCATGCTTACCCTCCTTTTCTGAGTTGTTCCTGCCCCATTAACAGAGACTCACTTCCCTCTAAAGTTCCTATCTAATCTTTCGATTTGCTGTTGTCACTTTGATCCGTATAACTAGGAAACCAAACCCACAGCTATGGATTCCATTCTGACTCGTTGTTGTTGTTGTTATGTGCCGTAGAGTTGGACCCGACTCATAGTGACCCCACCTTGAGTTTCCAAGGAGGTATCACTATAGAAGTAGATTACCCACACTTCCTTCAGAGGAGTGGCTGGTGGGTTTGAACCGCCAGGATTATGGTTAGCAGTCAAGTGCCTTAGGTAAGTCAGAGTAGAGCTGCCCATAAGATTTCTGAAGTTGTAAATCTTTACAGTTGCAGACTGCCTCATCTTTCTCCTGTGGAGTCGCTTGTGGGTTTCAACTGCTGTCCTTTTGGTTTAACCACAGTGTCACCGGAGCTCATTTTAATCCCATATAGATCGTTCTTAAAAGAGCATAATATTCAAGCCAGACCTTTTAAACTGAACTATTGGAAAGCTGAACTATTGCTAATTTTTAAGATGATTTCCAGAGATATTTTTGGCTTAAAGTCTAAAGATTTTCTCAGGGAAGTAGATTCAGGAGTTCATCCACTGTTTATAGTTTCAGAAAGTCTAGGGTCCATGAGAATCGACACCCTGTTCTGCATTTTCTCCCTTTTGATCAGGATTCTTTTAAGGAATTTGTGATAAAAATGTTAAGAAATGGCAGCCAGGCACCATCCAGTTCTTCTGGTCTCATGGCAAAACATGCAGTTGTTCATGGAGCCAATTAGTCACATTCCATTTCTTCCCCCTATTCTTGACTCTCCTTCCTCTGTTGTTCTAGGTGAGTAGAGACCAATTGTTGTGCCTTGGATGACCACTTGCAAGCTTTTAAGACCCCAGTCACTACACATTGAACTAGGTGGTAGAATAGAGGCACTAGACATGTTATAAGGCTAATTAACTGGGTTGTCCTGTGAAACCATGACTCTAAACCTCCAAACCAAGAAACCAAATCCCAGGAGCTTTTTGGTTGTCCATCTAATATAGTGATATGGTGCCGTGAAAAGAACATTGAGAGACCTTGGCTTTAATTCTGAAATTGACATTGGTTCATGAGATGGAACAGCATACTTGATTAGGCCAGAGTTTCCTTAAATCTAAGTTGAGGGTGTTAAATTACATGGTCACCAAAGTCACTTCCAGCCCTTTGCTTTATGATGTCCTGTTCTGTCAGGATGTCTTCCTGTTTCTGAGATTGTGGAGGAAGGATCTGATTATACTGATGTTTAAATGGGTTGGTATCTTGGTCAAAACTATAAATAATCTCTGTCTCTAATTCAGGATTAAAGTCTTGACCAGGATGATAAAATGACAAATTATACAGGTTCTGTGCCAGACCTGTCATTTAGGGATTCTCTATCTGCTTATAGATTATCCAGCATTTCATTTCTTTATGCTTGTCATCCTTAGGTCATGAACTTGCTCTTCACATCTCTACCAGTGGCTAAACATAAAGATTAAATATACTTAGTTTTGACCTATTTTTTTTCTCAATTAAAGAATGTGTGTGTGTGTGTGTGTGTGTGTTAAATGGAGATAAATTATTTTAAACTTGCATGAAATAAAATCCAATTCTTTTTTTAAAGTGAGTATTCATATTACAGGCTTCCGGTGAACCTTTCTTTAGCAATCCCTCCTGTGTTACAGATTTAGAGTTTATTGAATGAGCAAAGTCAAGACTGGCACATTATAACATTTTAGCTATGCATTTCCATGTGAAATGGCCTGTGAATGTTGGCTGACTTACTGGGTCATAGTGAGATAATGAAAAGAACACAGGTCTTGAAAGCAGAAGACTGGGTAAGCAGCTTATTTCCTCTTAAACGTGATTCATTTGCAAAATGACGTTAATGATACTCAATGCCCTTTGTTACCATGAGATTTAAAAAGTTAATATAAAGTATCTAGCACAGTGACTCGTGCCAAATAGGAGCTTGAGCAAATATTTGTATCTGAAGTCATTCACTGATAAGCCCACATTTAAACTGAAAGAAAGGTGCCACTTTTGTCCTTCTGTTTCACCATCATCCCTAATGGCTATTATTATTATTATTTATAATAATAAATTATTATAAAATGCTATAGGACGGTATACAGATAATTTTGTTGAAATTCCAACCCAACTTTCTCAGGTGAGTGGAAGGTGACCAAAAATGAGTTGGGTGCTGAGGAGTTTTGAGCTGAGCTGGGTTGTTGCAGAAGCCACAAGGAAGGGATGTAACTAAAGAGAAGAGATGAGCATTTGACACTCAAATCAGAAAGGGATTAGTGAAAAGTTTATTAAATGTATGGTTTGCATGTTTAGAATAGGGAGCAGTCATCATTTGAACCACCTGTTCACTAGTATACAGTTGAAACTTGTATACAAACTTGTAGCGTGCCTGTCACTAGTATACAGTTGAAACTTGAACAACACAGGTTTGAACTGCATGTGGATTTTTTTCTCAGTAGATATAGCAGAGAATTTTTTGGAGATTTGCAACAATGTGCAAAAACTTGCAGATGTACTATGTAACCTAGAAATATTGAAAAATTAAAAAGCTAAGTATGTCATGAATAAAATATGTATAAAATATTTGCATAAAATATATGTAGATACTAGGATATTTTATGATTCACTACACACACACACAAAGCTATTATAAAAAGTTAGAATTTATCAAAATTTACATACTTACAGACTATATGCCACCAGTCTAGAGAAATGTAAACAAACATAAAGATGCAGTATTTGTAATCGTAACTGTATAAAATTAAATGTAGCACCTACTGTACTGTGGTAATAATTTCATAGCTACCTCCTTTTGCTGTTGGGGTGAGCTCAAGTGTTGTGACTCTGCTTAAAGCACCATGTGATGGTAATCATTTCTGCATAAGCCGTTTGTCTCTCCAGTAATTTGTGTATTTGCAGTAAAAAGTTATCTCTTGTAGTTCTCCTAGATTTTTATCATGTTTAGTACAATACTTGTAAACCTTGAATAACACCATGGGATCCATATGAAATGCCACTAGTGATGTTGGAAGTGTTCCTAAGAAGCAGAGAAAAGTTATGACATTACAAGAAAAAGATGAATTGTTTGATATGTATCATAGATTGAGGTCTGCAGCTATGGTTACCCACTATTTCCAGATAAGTGAATCCAGTGCAAAGGTTATTGTAAAAAAAAAGAAAAGGAAATTTGTGAAATCATCACTGCAGCCATGCCAGCAGGCATGAAAACCTTGTACTTTTTGTGAAATATCTGTTTATCTTGTATTGAGATAAATATGGTGATGGATTGTTTTAAGAAAGACATACCTATAGACTCCAATATGATTTGGGAAAAAGCAAAGTCATTATAGGACAACTTAAAGCAAAAGGAAGATGAAGGATCTAAAGCTGGAGAATTTAATGCCAGCTAAGGATGGTTTGATAATTGTAGAAAGAGGTTTTGCTTAAAAAATGTCAACAGTAGAAGCAGCACCTGCCAACCAGGAGGCATCAGACAAGTTCCCAGGTGCCATTAAGAAAATCATCGAGGAGAAAGGATATCTGCCTGAACAGGTTTTTAATGCAGATGAAAGAGCACTATTCTGGGAAAGAAAAGGAAAAAAGCCATAAAAGACATTTATTAATAGGGAAGAGAAGCAAACACCAGTATTTAAGGCAGGGAGGGATAGGCCAATTCTACTGTTTGTACAAATGCAGTCAGGTTGATGATCAGGACTGTTTATGTTATTTATAAGGCTTCCAGTCAGCAGTGGTCTATTTGTAGTTAAGTTTTTTGGGAGTTGAAAGTTACACACAGATATTTGACTGCAGGGAGGGTGGTCGGCATCCCTATCTCCTGTGCTATTCAGGGGTCAACTGTATGTAAAAACAAAAACACAAAACTCAAATCACTTGGTTTCGAATCAATTCTGACTCATGGGGACCCCATGTGTGGTAGAGTAGAACTGTGTGCCATAGGTTTTTAACAGCTGCAGCCTTTCAGAAGTGCATTGTCAGGATTTTCTACCAAGGTACTCTGGTTGGGTTCAGACCATCAGCTTGTTGGTTGGTAGCTGAGCACTTAATCATTTTTGCCACACAAGAATTCCTTGCCGTTAGTATGATTAGAGTTAAATATAGTTAAGAGAGAGTATTGGAGTAGGTCATAGTGTTTTAGCACCTCAGATTTAGACACTGTTATACTTCAAACTGTCTTGAGATAAAGTTTCAGCTGTGTCATCTGCATTGTCAAACCACGAGATCTTGTCTAGTGGTAAAAGACCAGATTCTAGACCTAATGAGAAGTATCCTAGAGATTAGGCAGCCTGACTTCTCATCCAGCTCTGGCATTCTTTCTATAAAATTCCTACCCTGGTCGTCATTTAACTCTTCTTGGAGCACTGCTGAGTTGGATGGAATAGCTTGGTGAGGTATTCCATTTTGTGTTCATTGAACTGGCATGAAAAGATAATAAGCAATTATGGATAAAGGAAGTTTTTGTTTTGTGTGATCTATGTCTATATTCAGGAGCTCTGGTAGCATAGTGCCTAAGGCACTTGACTGCTAACCAGAAGGCTGGCGGTTCAAACCCACCAGCCACTCCTCGGAAGGAAGGCTGGGCAATCTACTTCCGTGGTGATACTGCTTCGGCAACCCAAGGAGGGGTCGCTATGAGTCAGGGCTGACTCGATGGAACATAACAACAACAACATGTCTATATTCAGGATTAAAGATTATAGGACAGGACTTAATGATCCTAAGAAATTGTAAGGAAACTAGAATAGCCTTCATGTTTTTCTTTAACTATTTTCTGTCTTGTTTGGTGCTTTAGAGAATTTGCAACAGCAGAAGAATTGTGTTTGTATGGTGGGATGAAGGATCATAACATTTTAGAACTTGAAGGAGGCCTTAGATAACCTTGTTTTATAATAAAGAGTCTGAGCCACAGTTGGGTGAGGGTGAATTACCCGATGTCGCATGGCTTTCTAGTGACAGATTCTGTATCAGAATTCAAGTTACCTGACTCAGGACCAGGTATTTTTGCTGTTCTAAACTGTCTGGTGTCTTGCTTCTTTATTTTATATATATATATATATTTTATCTCATTTCTCTTGTGCCATGTCTATAAAGCCAAAAGTCTTGGAGTTGATCTGTTGTCAAGAAACCAAGCTCTAAATGTAGAGCTGGTTGTTGTTTTGTGTGTGTTCAATTTCAGAAAAAAATTACCAAATCATTAATAAACCTCTGTCCATAAATTTTTAAAGTAATCAATGAGCAAGATTTTTATTTCTTCTGCATTAAAAAATCCCTCTGCAGAGGTAAGGAAGTAGACAGAGGTATTGACCCTATCAAGGAAGCTGATTGCACAGTAGTCAGTACAGCTGACTTCCCTGAGCCCATTCTTCAGGGTCAAAGTATTAGAATGAAGGGAAGAAGTTACTTTTCCAAACTTCACAAATAAATATTGTGATAATGAGAATATTTACAAAGGAAAAGTGAGAAATAAAACAAGTGCACATACCTTAGAGTTCCATTTTTATTCACTTGTCTCTCCTCTTTCCTTAGTAGTAGACTGGGGATTGGGCTGTTGAACTCGAAGGATGCCTCAAAGGAGAGGGAATGAGAACACTAATTAGATGGCCCCTGATAATGCTTCTTTGATGGTAGCCAGAAATGAACCAAAAAATTTAAGCCTATCTCTTTTGAGGTTTTGATCTTAAGACCTTAATGTGTTAGTTGTCAGTCAGTAGAAAATACTTTAAGAATTACTTTAGCTTGTTCTTAAACATAATTTTATGTCATGTGCATCCCATACCTGCTGCCATTGAATAGATTCCAACTCATAGTGACCTATATTGGGTTTCCTAGGTGGTAAATCTTTATGGAAGTAGATTGCCCCATCTTCCTTCTGTGGAGCGGCTGGTGAGTTTGAACTGCCAACCTTCTGGTTAGCAGTCAAATGCCTTAGGCATTGTGCCACCATTGCTCTTTATGCATCCCATAGTTTTTATTATTTTTATTGTGATTTGGGTGAAAGTTTACAGAGCAAATTTATTTTCCATGCAGCAGTTCATGCACATTTTGTCTCATGACATTCACTGCAATTTTCCACAATATAACAGCTCTCTTCCCGCTTCCTCGCCATAGTTACCTCTTCCCTGTGTCCTTCCCTCCCATGCACTCCTGCCCCCTGAGCTGTCTCCCTGTGCATACACTGCTCGTCTTTTCTCCCATGATTGATCGCTCCAAGGGGTATATCTACCTGATGTAAATGTTCAGCCCATATGCCTGTCTGTTATTTGGCTGAAAGCCACAGGAGTGGGTTCAATTCCAGACCTAACGGGCAGGTAGGGCCCACAGTCTTAGAGGTTTCACCAGGCTCCATCAGACCAGTAAACCTGGCCTTTTTTTTTTTAATGATTTTGAGTTTTGTTACACATTGCATCCCATAGGTTTTGTTTATTTATTAAGTGCATGATTTTTTTTTTATTCTCTTAACAAGCTATGAGGAAGGAATAATAATATTCTCATTTGCCAGATAAGGAATTCAAGGCATAGAGAAGTGAAATAACTTGTTCAGGATGAAACAGATGGTAAGTGGCAGACCCAGGATTTGAACCCAAGCAGTCAGACTGCAGAGCCTCTGCTCTGATTGTTCTTTGTTGAATTATAACATTAAATAATCTACACAAGTGTTTGTGATTTCATAGCAGGTCCTAGAACAGAGCTAAGTATTTTTGGTTGCAAATCAAAAATATATTTTTTCTGTTTTTCTCTTTTTTTTTTGAGGCATATTTAAAAATACTTTTCTATTTTAAATTGTGCCTTTCCTTTGTCATTAAAATTCTTTCAGTGAAATTCATTGTGGTATTTGATAATGATTTTTTTTGAATACTGGGTAACATTGTACAGTTTCTCTGTTGTGTTGCTTCTTTACAGAAGGTAGAAATAGTTGGGGAGGATAATTAGGATGTTGTAGCACTTTAGCAAATCTCAGATCCCTCTGTCAGGAACACCTCCCAGTCATGGATTTAGGCATGCTTTAGTGACCAGAGGAAGACTATTCTGCCCTCTTAACTCTCCCTACTTATGTCAAAAAAAGAAAATATTTCAAATCTCTAATCAGGGAAAAGGTTAGGAAGGACATTTTTATTTTTTTAGCATACCTGTGCTCACTATTTGTCTTTTAAAGGGTAAAATACCTTTGTGATAACAAATAGATCACTTTCTGCATAGTGAAAACGCCTCTTAAAGCCCTGGAATAAATATGGACAGTAAATCAGTTAAATCAGGTGCTTTGACTGATCTGAACACCAGGGAGCCACATATCGGCCAGGAAATAACTCACCATATAAATGTAATACAATATTTTAATGAAGAAGCAAAGAGTAGCATCATCTCCCTTTGTGGTCCAGCTACATAGCACTCAAGCTGACAGGGGGTCAGTGGTGCTCTGTAAAGTCCAGTCACATGGCTCCAAAATTAGAAAGGATAATTAGAGACTTACAGTTATACATGTTCCAATGGGTTCCTTTGTGTCTGGGTGCTTCTCCCTTGCCGGCCTATCAGCTGATGACCATGACTCCAATCAGTAAGTTCTGACCTGAAGCTTCTGGGCACAAATGTTGTCATTGTGACCACTAACAGAGCAGAATATTATCCATTTCTGTTGAGGTTGGGTTAGAACAGATAAGAAAAGAGAGATAGCAAATACAGTGATATGGCAGGACCTTCTCTTTTGATTCTCTGAAATAGACAAAACTGCTTCTCAAAATTATATTTTTAGTGTAATAGATATATTTTGTATCTCAGCTTTCCTAGTTTCCTTTCAGATATTGCTTAGGATACAGAGGAGCACGGAAGAAGAGATGAATTGCATCTGTGTGCAACTGATATGCCTTAGGAAAGTGCTTCAGTTTGTCTTCAGTCCACTCTGAATTTGATATTTGTAGTTTTCTGCCTTCCTCTTGTCTGCCCCCCACCTTCTCAAATGGAAGACTGGTGTTTAGAACGCTCCTTTTCTTTTCTCACTTTGCTGTTTTTCATATAGTAGCTTTCTGTCTAGAAAGATTCATATTAAATAAGATTAATATTTAAGAGATTTGTTGAAGTGTCCTAGTTTAAAATCTGCAGGCATGTTAACACAGTAAATAAATCTTGAAATAAATTAAAACAATGTGATATTAGTTAAGCTGGTGACAGAGGAAAAAAAAATTAATCTTATAAAATTGTCTTTAGAGATGTGGTAACCATGGAGCTCCCAACTTTTCTTACATCATGAGGAGTGGGAGGCTGTGCCTCATAGGCTCATTATTGGGTTGCTGTTGCTCTAGTAATCTCTCTGATCCTTTTTCTGTTTTAAAGTTTATTTGATAGAAAAAGAGGTTCTCATTTCTCTTTTTCATATTTCCAAAGTAGTTGGAATGGTGAATTTTGTTGTCAAAGGAGTTCCTGTTGCATGAAGCATCAGATTTCAGAATAAAACCAGAATGGATTTGAATCCTACCTCAGTTACTTACTAGGTTGGTAATCTTTTGTGAATTATATAAAATCTGGAAAACTTTCCAAGTATAAAATGGAATTAATGGTGCTTAACTTCCAGAGCTCCATTTTTTGGTTTTGATTTTTCACTTGTAAAGGGGAAGGAACCTGGTGGCACAGTGGTTAAGTAATCAGGTGCTGGTTCAGACCTGGTCACTTAGTGGGAAGAAGATGTGGCAGTCTGCTTCTGTAAAGATTTATGATCTTGGAAATCTTATGGGGCAGGCATTTCTATCCTGTCCTGTAGAGTTGCTATGAGTCAGAATGGACTGAATGGCAACAGGTTCTCAATTTGTAAAGGATGGAGGAATGAAATTAATCAAGTAAAAAAAATTGAGAAAATCAAGTGGTTTAACAATATTGGGTTCATATAGGAAATTATTAAATGAAAATTAATAATCTTACCAGCAGCAATTGTAACCTGAAGAAGAGTCTTCCTGGCAGCCAGACCCGTGCTCAAGCCCAGTATCAGCCTCTGAGCTGCCAGCCCTCGGTCCTCCCAGCTGTGAGCCATCTGAAACAGTTAATACGGGTCTTCCTGAAACATCCCTTTTTTTTCTTTTTTAAAGTACAGCGTACTGCACTATGGTGGTACGAATATGGGGATTTAGGCTCAGAAGAAAGAAGTTCAAGTCATCCTCTTTACTGCGGATTATGAGCAGATTGTTTCAGTTTGTGGAACCTCTGATTACTTATTGGTAACGTGGAAATAAACCTTTTCCACCAAATTTCCAATTTACTTTAGAGTTTACTAAGTTCTTAGTTGTGGACATTCATTTTATACTTATCAAAGTAGTCTAAGGTATAAATAAGAATTAGCCTTGTAAAGGAAGAAAATGCATGACTGGGTGGGTGTTTGAATATAAGGCATGAGAGGCCAAGTCAAAAATGTTTGTGAGATTTCAAAAGTGGATGACTTACCAAATCAAGAAATAATCAATAGGAATTGGGAAGGGAAGCAGAGTTTGTAAGGGAATAGTCTAGTGGGGTCAGTTTTAAACAGGTTAAATTGGAGGAAAGTCAGGATGCTGGTGGTATGTGGGATTGAGGGTCCCCTGGAGAGACTTTGGGACCTCTGGTGGCATAATGCCTAAGGCATTTGACTGCTAACCGGAAAGCTGGAGGTTCAAACCAGTCACTCCTTGGAAGGTGGTTGTTGTTGTGTGCCATCGAGTTGGACCCAACTCACAGCGACCCCTTCTTGGTTTTCCGAGGCACTGTCACTCTGGAAGTAGATTGCCCAAACTGCCTTCTGAGGAGTGGCTGGTAGGTTTGAACCGCCAGCTTTCTGGTTAGCAGTCAAATGCCTTAGGCACTACGCTATCAGAGCTCCCACGCCTCGATAGGTAGATTGGCTAATCTACTTCCGTAGAGATACCTCCTCAGAAACCCAAGGAGGGGGTCACTGTAAGTTGGGATGGACTTCGATGGGAGTGAGTTTGGAGTCCTCCATGCAGAGGAGAGACTTGTAGCTATGGGAGGGAGAAAGCTCCCAGGGTGACGAGTGGGCTGAAGATGGGCTTGAGAGATGCTCAGAGAGAAGCACTTGGTGCTGTTTTTTTCCAGTTCTACCTTTGTGGAAAATAAGCCTTCTAAGATGAATTTCCTGGCAGCTCTTCTGTGCTCACCTCACTTCTCTGATAGTGGATTGTCAGAGAGCCCAGTGTGGAACTAAATGCTCTTGTCATCGGTTTTTCTTTTGGGATCCAGATATGTCTGAGTGGATCTGGCTCTGGAGACCTTAGGCTCTTCCTGTTGGCAGCCTCTTGTGTAAATTAACGATGACTTCAGGAAATGGCCCTGGCTTGGAAATAAGATTCCCCAGAAAAGTTCTAATTCTGTGGTTTATGTGGTTTTACAAAAGCCTTAAAACAAAAATAGTGTCCTCAGTTGGTTATTACTGTGAGGTGTGCAGTGCTGTAATAGAATTAGCTATGTGGATGGATGATCTTTTATCAAAGACTCGAGACTTCAAAAGATAAAGGATATTGGAGGTGTAAATTCTTAAAAGGAGAATCATTGCACTCAATAAAAAAACTGGGATGGTGGTTAATATTTCAATTGGTTGTGATAATACAATGTTTTTATTTATATATCAGGGCAATATTTAATTTTTTAAAGAAAAGAATACAATATTTCCTCTCAGCAGAGGTCACTTAACACCAGATTTGTAACATTGAATAAGAAATGTTATTCAGTGACCATAGTTTGGAGAGGAAAAAAGGAGATCAAACCTAATTAATTTTTTCAACTTATGAATTTATCTGAACCCCAAATGTACACATTTCAGTACTCTCATTATTTTTATTATTTCTCCCAATGATTTCATGTGCTTTTGATACTACTACAAGTCTATATTGGATTGGCTGCTAGTATTCAGTCCTGAGACACACAGTGGTCTTGATGCAAGGGACCATATAAACTGAACCTGGTGCCATTGACTTGATTCTGACTCAGAGACCCTACAGGACAGCATAGAACTGCCCCATAGAATTTCCAAGGCTGTAAATCTTTATGGAAACAGACTGCTTCATCTTTCTCCCATGAAGTGGCTGCTGGGTTCAAACCACTGACCTTTCAGGTTACCATTCAAGCGCTTCAACCACTGTGCCACTAGGACTCCCTGATGCAAGGGAAGTCGATTATAATCTCTTTCATGAACGCTAATGAATCGTTGTTAGGTGCTAATGGGGATTCATATTAAACTCCAGCTAAACCAATGCAGATACTAAATGCTTTGACCTCACAATCCCCATACTTGTATTACAAATACCTTTACCTGATCCTGAACCAACATTCATAGATATTCTGCTGGTCTGTGAATCTAACATTATGAAAGGGAAGCCTTATAAACCACACACATTGAACTTTTGAGATTTTCTTGTCTGTTCAAGCATCTTGCTGCCCAACAGTGTTCACTGGGAGCTTGTTAGAAATGCAGAATCTTAAGCCCCACACCTGAATTTAATAAGTTAAAATTTAAATTTTAACTAAATACCCAAGGTGGCTTGTCTGTCTCCCTCCTTCCCTCCCTCCTTTCCCCCTCCCCCCTTCCTCTCTCCCTCCCTCTCTCCCTCCCTTTCTCCCTCTCTCTCTCTCTCTCCCTGGAAAGTCAATGTTTAAGGCTCTGAAGAACTGGTTCTCAAGCTTGACTGCACAGTAGAATTATGTGGGGAGCTTTTTAAAACCACCAAAGAGTCTGATTTCTTTGGTCTAGGGTGGCATTGCTAGCTTGAAAAGCTTCACACGTGATTCTAGTGTGTAGCCTTGGTTTCCTTGTTACTGAAGTGTGGTCCTCCTGACCAGCATCATAGGCACCATCTGGGAGCTTGTTAGAGATGTGAATCTCAGTCTTTACTCTAGACTTACTTAATCAAAGCCTGAATTTTAACAGATTCCCAGGTGATTCCATAAGCACTTTAAAGTTTGAGAAGCTATGGAAACTGATCAGAGACAGACTGCATTGCCAGACAAGATGGCAGCCCCTATTCTTGGGGGGACAGGCCTACTGAAGGTAACTGTGATGGATGGAAGAGGGAGAATTCTCTTAACTGATTTGAAATGGTGAGTGACCCTAGCTGTGAACCTCAAAATGATTTCTTGTGACATGTTTGACCACCCGTACTTTAGAAATACAGGTGATGATAGATTTTCCTGTTAGAAAATAGTATGATTTAGTGGTTAAGAGTGTGGATTCTTGAGTCAGACTGCTTTGGATTACATATTGGTAAATTATCTAACTCTCAACTTCATCATCTGGGAAAAGGATGATAATTTGCTGGCATTTGATGAGTACTCAATAAATGTTGAGTATTATTATCAGTAATAACAGTGCTTGAATTATTTACTTTAAAACATCTTCAGAGTCACCTGGTATGAATGGTCTGTGGTGAAACAGACATAAGATGTATTTGTAATGATAATTCTAAAAGCCTAGAAGGTGAGGCGTTTTAATGATAGTTTGTTTTATTGTCTTTATAATTACTCTACTTAGCAACCCCCCCTCAGCACAAACAAACTAATGTTTTCTTGTCAAAGAGTAGTAATATAACCTTTTTTGTTGTTGTTGTTATGTGCCGTGGAGTCGGCCCCGACTCATAGCGACCCCTCCTTGGGTTTCCGAGGCAGTATCACTACGGAAGTAGGATTGCCCAACCTTCCTTCCGAGGAGTGGCTGGTGGGTTTGAACTGCCAGCCGTCTGGTTAGCAGGCAAGTGTCTTAGCCACTATGCTACCAGAGCTCCCCTGGGGTAAATAAGAGGTATTGAACAATAATTATTGTAAAACAAAATCATAAAATTCTTTATTCACACTCAACATGCATTTATCTATTCTAGGATTCATCATATGAACTATAGTTAGTCAGACAAAGGCTGGTTCCTACTATTAGGCTGTGGACTTCTCAACTCTTAGTTTTGGGACTCAGCACTGCAATCACCAGCACATGTTGGGAAATCAGTATTTGCTGATCAAAGAACTTAATGAGCAACTATTCTATACTAGATGCTAAGGTGTCTCCCAAAGAGGGCAAAGATAGGCTAACTTCACAAATAATTCCAGTACAGAGCTTAGAGAGCAAGACTGGTGAAGGACAGAGGCTGGGGCTGCTTTTAGTTGGAGTGTTCTGACGTCCCTCGTGGAAGTGTTGCTTTTTGAAATCAGCTGAAGGATGAGGTGGAGATGTGTAAATGACTGTCAAGGCGTGGCAGGCTTTTCAGATACAGGGAGTCAAAGAGGCAGAATATGTAGCATCTATTTGAATTTAGTGAGTTGATTGCAGAATAAGGAGTTAAGGGAATTAATAACCTGTGTGCCTCATTTTCCAGACTGAACAGCTGCAGCGATACTTAGAAAGGTAGATACTATGCAGTTGATTTTTAAAAACTTGTGGAGCATTTTGGGCATATCAAAAGAAAATAATAGATACTTGTAAACTCATCATCCAATTTAAGAACTAAAATTTAATTGCAATCTCCTTTGAATGCTTCCTTGCTCCGTTTCTTCTGTTTTCTTCCCTAAAGGTAACTATGACTTAATACTGTTTACCATGCCCATTTGGCCATGTGTCCATAAACAATATTTAGTATGTTTCACATGTTTTTGAATTGTATCTAAATGCTATCTTCTTGTTTCCTTTTGCAACTTTTTTCAACATCCAAAATTCATTTTTATTGATTCATAAAGCCCTATGTTTATTAATTTAATTGTATTTCTGTGTAATATACATTATGATGAGCACAGGCATACCTCAAAGAGATTGTAGGTTCAGTTTCAGACCACTGCAGTAAAGCGAGTATCTCAGTAAAAACGAGTCATACAAATTTCTTGGTTTTCCAGTGCATATAAATGTCACGTTTACACTATATTGCAGTATATTAGGTGTGCAATTACATTATGATAAAATATGAAATATCGTGAGAATTACCAAAATGCGACATAGAGACAAGAGGTGAGCACATGCTAAATGGTGATTAAAGACTTACTTGATGCAAGGTTGTCATAAACCTTCAATTTGTGTTTTTTTTTTTTTTTAATTATAAAGTGCAATAAGGTGAATCACAATAAATGAGGTATGCCAGTATAGAATAATTTGATTCTCCATTTTCCTGTTGATGGATATTTTGGCTATGTTTTGTATTTTTGTTATCTTGATGTGGTAGTAAACATTGTTATACATGGCTTTTTGTGCACATATGGGAGAGTTTCTCTAGGCTTTGCATATACTTAGGAATAAAATTGCTGGGTGGAAAATACAATATAATCATTTTCTGGGTGAACCAAGGCATTCTTGAAAGGGCACATTTTCTTTAATTGTATGTAATTTTATCTGCCTTCTGTTTATAAAGTAATCTTCATTTCGATTACCTCTTGATCTTCATAATTCCCATATCCCAACAAAAATAACAGGAGTCCAAGAAAAATCATGGGGAAAAAAAGGACTAAATTGGTTTCCTTTCCCTTTAGAGGCACTGATGCAGGCTCTGTTATCCATTGCTTAGGTCTGGTGGCTGTCATTTATATCAGTTCGCCCAACTCCTGTTGTGAGCAGTTTTCTCAGATGCATTTGTGGCAGTTGTTGTCTGTGTTGACAGCTGTGAGGGTTGTCTGTGCACTTCTGGCTGTCTGAAGCAAACTTTAAAAACAGGCAAATGAATAGTTTCAGATTGAAGATTAAAAAACAGAAAAAAAACCCTATAAATCAAAATAGAAAACACAATTCACATAAGATTAAGTGAATTTAACACAGCTGAATTTTATACTAATATAAATGAATTAAATCTCTCTTGCTGGCATTTTCAGTCATTCTTTTAGGACCAGAATTTTTGTCTTCTAGGAAATTATGGTGTTTAAAACCACACTTTTCAAACCTTAGTGCTTTTTAAAGAAAAACATGCTGAAATTACTTTCTCTTTTGAACTGTATTGGACTAAGTTTCTCCTGTAATCAGCAACATTCAGTTATTCTCCAAATAAACGAAAACAGTTGTCCTTTCTCCCTCTCTCGTTTTATCCCTTTAGACCTATTGTCAATTTGTGTTCTGGTTTCTAAAGAGTTAACCTGGAGGTTTGTGAGGTCATGTGTGACTTCATTGCATCTGGATTTTTGAAGCAGGTCTCTTGGAGGGAAGCTGCCGGTTAAGAGGGGAGGCTGGGAAGAGGGGGAAGTACTCGTCAACTTCTTTCAAGTTCTTATCCCTCAGCCCTTGAGGGATACGGTGGCATTCTGGGAGAATGTCACTGCACAGTCGATGTGGAGCAGTTTGTACTCGCCACAGAAGCAGCTTCAGAAGTACATTAAAAGAGCCCTTGGAGAAGATGAAAGTTTACTGAGCAGATGGGATGGGATAATGCTCTTTGTATTCATAGCAGAGTTATGGGCAGACTGTTTGCGACAGAGGTAACTGGAATTCAGTTTATTTTCTTTGTCTGGTTCTAGGCAATGCTGGATTATGCTTGGTTATAGTTAGAAAATTCCTTGGATTTGAAAATACTTTATTTCAAATTAAAGACACTTAAGTAAGAAAGCCATAGGGCTAAATTTTGGAAAATGGTAATTTATGTGTATTATTTTGTAAATAAGGATGACAAGAAATGAAAAGGGTATGAAATGCTTAGGTAGGATGAGATTTTTCCCTTGATGGAGTTTGCTGCTCTTCGAGGAGCTGCTGGGGAGACAGAGCTTGGTGCTCTGGACTGTACGTGTACTTTCAGCTATCTTTTGTGAAACTTCATCCAGGCATTGGAAGGTCACCAATTGGAGCTTGGTCATTTGTGGGGTTCGTTCTGGCGATTGCACAGGGCTGTCATTCTTAATTTGGTGTATCAGTGCTCTACAAGGAAAGTTGCTGGTGTCGTTAGTATGAAAAGATGTTTCATCTCAGAATTCAGTCTTGCATTTGAAATTTCAAAAGCTAACTGTCTAAAGAAGAAAAAAAAAAAAGCATTGGGACTTTTGTCTGGAACGGAGAGAATTTTAACTGCACAGTTTATCTCTGAGAAGCTGTCTCCGATTCCATGTTAAACAGATACAGATAAGTGGAGGGCGTAAGGAAGGTCAGTGATGTTAAAGAATGAGGGACTAGCCCAGTGTGTTGATACTACGTTCATTTCACCTACACCCAGGACAAGTGAGCACTCCAGTACTGCAGCTTCCAGAGTAGTTAGCTGTTTCTAACACGTGTTTGTGTATACGTATGGGGAAAGTTGGCATTTCTTGCATGGATGACATTTTTTTAAGTTCATTAATTTTAAGTTCATATTTTGAATATTTGATATAATAGTATTTCTTGTGTTATAGCCCACCAGTATAAAACATGTCTCTTCTTTTTTTGACATTTATTTCATAGCTTTAAGAATAAGGGACAAAGAGAATACTTAAAAAGCATGTAAAACATTTTATAGGGGCATAAAGGGTAGCCTGCACTTAGGAGTCATAGGTCCATAGGTTTAAGGTTTTCCCTTTGCTTCTTACTGCTACTACTTAACCACTCCTGAGCCTCAGTTTCTTCATATGTAAAATTGGGATGATAATAGTACCTTATCCAGAGGTGATCGTGAGAATTAACTAAGGGGTAATGCATGGGATGCAGTCAGCATAGTTTCTTCTGCTTTAATAAAGACTCCATAAACAGCAAACGAAACATTGGCTATTATATTACTATTGCAATCATTCTTCTTCCCATCAGGCACAGGAGACTAATGAGACCTAATTAGAGAATGGGGGGAGTGAATTTGGAGTTGTGGATATGCTTATACTGTAAACATGTCTTGTTTCTTTGTGATAAGGTTCAGGCAGCAACTCTTTCACTGTACCAGTCAATCATCTCTTTAATCCAGTCTTTGGTGGCAAGAAGGGCTAATAGAACGAAAAATAGATAGATGACTGAAAATCCACTAATGGTATTGTAAAATTATTGCAGAGCTCATCTCCTGTTGACAGTGTGGCAGTTCCATCATCTTTGAATATGGAGAAGAGTATTGTATCCCATGGACTTCACAGGCAGCATGTGACCTCTGTGAGGAATAACATGGAAAAACTGCTAGGAATTGGCTATTCTGTCTCTCTCCTTTCCATAGGTGAAGATTGCCTCCTCCTGTGTAGTGGCAGCAGCTGTTTATAGGGCATCTCTGTATTTCTCGCTTTGGCTTTTCTATCTTTATGCTCCAGGAGTTGGTAGCTGGGCAGCTGTGTGAAAGTTACTTGGCTTCTCTGAGGTCTGATTTCCTGGCCTATAACTCAGACAATTTACAATGTATTTCTCCCATGGTTAGAAAAGAGATTACAAGTTAAAATATATGGAAATGTCCACTAGAGGAGGTGATCAGCAGTGTTTTGCTCCTCCAAAGATTGCTCCGTTTATTCTGTCATGTTTGTTATATGCCGTCGAGTCAGCTCCGACTCATAGTGACCCCTCCTTTGGTTCATGATCAGGGGCAAATATCATAATATTTGCAAATAAGTCTTTTAACCTGTGTTGTGCTTTATGAAGGCCACATCAGTGTTTCTAAAGGTTTTGTGTAAAGTAATATTCCTGTGTTATTAGTTTATTTCATCTATTGCCAGTTTCTCTTTTTGCCTCTGTGACTTTCCAGTGCTGTCATAATCTTAACAGATTTTAAATTTAATATTAATCTAGTTTTCAGAAATACTATGAAAGGAAGTATGCGCCAATGGTAAAAATTCAGATTAAAGCCCTTTTGGCCCTGCTTCCGAGAAGGAATCTCTTTGACGGTGTCTGTGTATCCTTGCAAGGCTGGGGTTGGGGGGGTGTAGCTCTTTGGGACCTGGTTTTAAACTGCCTTATAGTGTGAGAGTACCAGTGTGGTACGGAAAGTTCTGTCAGGCTTGCCAGCTCCCTGCACAGCTCGTTTCCTCCCTAGGTTCTGCAGCGCTGTGTGTGGAATGTTTGGGAGCTCCCTTGAAGGGAGCCCGCCTGCACAGCTGGGTTGTGTCACCAGGAGCCCAAGGCACTTGACAGGCCCAGTTCTAGCTACCCCATTGTGGCTCATGTGATTAGGCCGGAATTTATACTGGACAGTGAGGTCAGAACCTGCTGGGAAAATGCTCAGTCCTGACGTTTTGAGAGGGCAGAACTCTTAACTGGGCTCCAGCAGGGATTTTAGTCATTGTGTAGCTGTCCTGAGGGTGTGGTGCAATCAGCTCTGTGGTGTACTGTTGTGTTTGACTTTGTGTCATTAATAATATTTGGTGGAGGTAGTTTAGAAGCAGACACACTGAATATGAAATTGGAAGATCTGGGCTTAATTTCCAGAGTTAATGCTTAATATCTGTGATTTGAGGCAAGGCTTCTTTGGTCCTCAGGCTCTTCACTTGCAAAATGAGAACATTGGGAGGGTGAAAAAAATGATGTGAAATGTAGATAAACTGCAAAGTCCTTTTGGGACTTTTAAGAATTATTATTCTTATCAGCTTATTTTAAGGACAATGACTTCTTCTTTGTAAATGGTTAGGTAAGTGGAACTATTTGTGCTTTGGAAAAGGTGGGAACAGTTGTAGCCATCTAGTGTTGTGGTGTCATAGGACTTTGTGCCATGTCTTTGTGGAGGTCACTTGTCCCATCTGTTCTTGAATGCTCCTGGCATGCTTAGGGGCCTGTATTCTGAAAGGGTGAGGGCAGTATAATTTCTGTGCCCAGAATGTTTTCAAACCAGTCACTCCCTTTTGTTGATTCAGCTGGTCCCTTTCTGAGGCCCTACTTTTCAGCAATGGAAGCACTAAGAACTGAAGTACTGAGAACCTAAGTGTCCCAACTCTGCAACTGATGATTGGTGCGACCAGGGAAGAGTAATTTTTTCTTTTCTTGACCCCTCAGTTTCCTCAGCTGCAAAACTGAAGGTTTGTACTGATAGGCCTGTGTGTGTAAAGGGTAGTGGTGATGGTGGCAATTATCTTTGCCTTTCTATTTTTCTTCAACCTTACTATATTACCTCATTGACCAATTTCTACTTCCCCTTTTAAACAACTTAGAGCAGTTATCTTTGAAAAGATGTGATAGGTAAAGAATGAGGTTAAACATCAAGCTGATGGATGCTATATTGACTTAGAAAGCTAAATGTATTGAAACCTTGTAATGGCGACAGGGTGTTAAGGGTAACTTGCTTGTAGCTCACTGGCCTTGACATTGCTTTGTTCTGTAGTCACCCAGAGTTGATTGTCTTTGGCCAGGGCTTTGGTGTCTCAGACCTGTTGTTATGGGAGCTGCGACAACCTAAAGGGAGAGAGAAAGAAAAGAATATTATGATAGTTCTACTCTGCATGCATGGGGTCGCCATGAGTTGGAATCTATTCAGTGGCAACAGCAATAACATGGTAACTAGAAATGAAATGGAGAGGTCACTTTAAGAAGAAAACCAAACCCACCATCATAGAGTTGATCCTGACTCATAGCAACCTTATAGGACAGAGTAGAACTGCCCCATACGCTGTATGGCTCTAAATCTTAACAGAAACAGACTGCGTTATCTTTATCCCATGGAGCAACTGGTAGGTTTGTGGCTCTAAATCTTAACAGAAGCAGACTGCATTATCTTTCTCCCATGGAGCAACTGGTGGGTTTGAACGGCTGACCTTATGGTTATCAACCCAATGCTTTCACCACAGTGCTGCCAGTTCTATTTAAGAAGAAAAAGGAGAATGAATATTCTTTTGACTTCTGGCAATAATTCCTTTGGGGGAGGGGGTGTTATTTGCCCTGCTCTGTGCAGAATGGTTGCCGTGCTGTGGTTCCTTTTCTCAGTGCATTCATCCACCCTACTTTCTTTTTCAAGCTCTTTATCTAAATGTTGTTGAATAAAGGAGCACATCTATCATGTGTGGATATTTCAGCCCAGCTTTCCAAAGACAAGGCTGCATTTCTAGATGACAGAATGATATGGAACATTTTTGTTTCTTCAGTATTTTACTACTGAATAATAATAGTTTTAAAAAAATAAGTTAAAAACTTTCTATGCAGCTTACTAATAGGAAGGCTCAGGACTGATCCTCCTAGTGGGAGAAAGTCACTGGCCCCATCAGCTGGGCCAAGAAGATGCCCATCTGTTTCAAACAGTTCAACCTGAAGAATTCCAGGAGACGTGGCTCAGAATGATGGTGGTTGGTAACAGGAATGTAGAATTGTGTGTGATTGAATAGCCTAGTATATGTTCATCTCTAACTGGCATAATCTCTATTGGAGTTTCTTTTGGTTGCATCTTCAGTGGAGATTTTGCAAATCAGTTTGATACTTTGTGTGAATTCCAAAGGGTGGGCTCTCAGATATTAACGTTGCATAATAAATCAATTACCTATTTAAAACCAAACAAACCAAACTCACTGCTATCAAGTTGAATCTGACTCATAGTGACCCTTCTGTGGTTTTCCGAGGTGTATCTCTACGGAAGTAGATCGTCCAGTCTTCCTTTGGTGGAATGGCTGGTGGGTTTAAACCACCAGCTTTCTGGTTAGCAGTCCAAGTTTATGCGTGTTACTGGGTTATTGGTGAAGGTATGACCAGCAGATTTGGAAGGTGACAAAGAATCAACCCTAGAAGTGAGCTGATCTAAGGTGGGTTTGGTCTTGTATTTTCTGGCATCTTAACCTTGAGAGGCTATGTGCCCCCCCCCCCCATGGCTAACTTTTAATTCATCACAGGAATTGCATAGCCGACTATTTTCTAAAACTTAAAATAAGGGAACCAAAAGGTATCCATTCTGAAATGCAGCCAAAGATTGGCATTTGCCACCAATGTAACAATAAGCTGCCTCATGTGTGGGCCTCATCTCCTTCTTCCCTTTGGTCCAAACTCGGTGCATATTGCCTCAGCTCAGAATAAATTTACTGGTGATTCTGGGGCTGCTCTGTTGGTACATAATAAAGATTTTATATCCCAATCCTCAAAAAGTAACTCTTCCCCCGCCCCCCAAAGGAGAAAAGCGTTTTTAATAACAATTATTTTTCTGGGAAATTTAGGTTGAAAAGAAACAGGCACCTGCCATCATCATCACACACACACACACACACACACAAACACACACATGCAAATACACAAGGCTATTTCCAGAAGCATGCTAACATGTGAGAAGAACATGCAGCCCTTACACTTAAAGCCACTGGTTTATTAAGTGCTTGAATATCAGTACCCCTGCCTGGCTTGGCTTACCTCCTTCAGAATGGGAGCTATTTCCTGAGTCAGCAAAATCTCTTCCTGTTGTACCCAGCTCTTCTTGGGAGGTCTCTGGGCCACCCAACTATGGAGGCAGCTCTGGTGAGTGTTTGAGAAAGCCATCTGGAGAAGGTAGGCTGCAAGCCAAGGGTGGGGTTGCCCTACCCAGTGTGCATTAAGAATCACCAAGTTGGATAGTGTAGAAATAATGTTTATCTTGTGTTGCACCCAGTTTTATAAAAACATATCTGAAGGCAGCAGCCTGAGGTAATAGTATTCCATCTTGATTAAAAATTGAGGTAGGCGTGCCTTCTTAACTTCTTTTAGAGAGAATGTTATTTTAAAAGGAATAATAGAATTGTTATTTTTCCTTTAAAAATACTGAATATTATATGACCAGTAGCTATCTTTTCTAGAGGAGCTCTGGTGGTGTAGTGCCTAAGGCATTTGACTGCTAACCAGAAGGCTAGTGGTTCAAACCCACCAGCCACTCCTTGGAAGGAAGATTGGGCAATGTACTAGGAGCTCTGGTAGCATAGTGCCTAAGGCACTTGACTGCTAACCAGAAGGCTGGCAGTTCAAACCCACCATCCACTCCTTGGAAGGAAGGTTGGGCAATCTACTTCTGTAGTGATACTGCCTCGGAAACCCAAGGAGGGGTCGCTATGAGTCGGATCTGACTTGACAGCACATAACGACAACAACAGCTATCTTTTCTGCACTCTGTCATTCTTTTCAACTGCTTTCTGGATGGCACATTTTCTCCTCCTTTTTTTCCTTCCCCCGCCTTTCCTGTCCCCTCCATCATTAGAGTTGTTTGGGTTTCATGGATCTTTTCCTTTCCCTGAACTTTAAACCCTGATTATGTCTCCTCTGTTGTTTCTCTGGCCTATAGTCTATATTGCTGATTCTTATTTACCCACTGATGGACCCATTGCCGTTGAGTTGATACCAGCTCTCTCTCTCTCTCTCTTTCTCTGTGTATTACATAAAAAATGTATATATCCAAAACCCAAACCAAACTCATTGCCGTGGAGTTGGGTTCGACTCATAGCGACCCCTCCTTGGGTTTCTGAGGCGGTATCTCTACGGAAGTAGATTGCCCGGCCTTCCTTCCAAGGAGTGGCTGGTGGGTTTGAACTCCCAGCCTTTTGGTTAGCAAGGGTGTGTATCCTTGGAAGGAAGGTTGAGCAATCTGTTTCTGTAGTGATACTGCCTTGGAAACCCAAGGAGGAGTCATTATGAGTCACATCCGACTCGAGGGCAGTGAGTTTTTTTTATTTTTTTTTAATAGAACAGAGTAGAACTGCTTCAAGATGTTTCCAAGGCTATAATCTTTGTGGATGCAGACTTCCACAACTTTCACCTGTGGAGTGGCTGTTGGGTTCACTCTGCCAACCTTTTGGTTTATAGCTGAGGTGCAGGGCTTCTTTAACCACTGATGGACAAAAAGCCTTTAAGTTACCATGCTGTGGCCACTGCACGTCTGAGGCCATTGTAGTTCTGATTATCCCAGGGGGTAGCCAGTCTGACCCATCTGTGATAGGAAGGTTGCATGTCAACTTGGCTTGGCCATGGTTTTGAGTGGATGGGCCGCTGGATGTACTTATTCCCCATGATGAAATTGTAATCATCTCCATGGTGGAATTTGCTTTGAGCAACTAAATAGTTGCCTTCAGGGTAGGGCCTGCTTCCAGTATAGAAGGAGAAGCTTTGAGAAAGGTGGCTACCTTTTTGGTACATTTGGATACTGCATTTGGCTAAGTTTTGACCTACTTTGTTGCCTATTGATCTTGGAATTATTTCTGGACTTGAACAAGTGGTCTGCCATGTTGTCTGTCGATCTTGGGACTGTGTCATTTTACCTACCAATCTTGGGTTTGTCATCCTCAGCAGACAGCAGCTGTGTGAGGCAGAAAAAGCCTCCAGTTCTGGTTGGCCTGGAACAAGAGGAGAGTTGAAGCCCAAGCTTGAGGGCCCTCACCCAGCCCCTAGAGCCAGCACTTTGAACTCAGACTTCCAGCCTCCTAAACTGTAAAAGAATAAATCCCTGTGTGTTAAAGCCATCCATTTGTGGTATTTCTATTAAGCAGCACTAGAGAATCAAGATACCATCTGTGGAAGCTAGACATTTGCAGTAGCCCTATGTTGACTTTGAAGCAAGTGTTCCAATGAAGAACATTATACTGGGAGTCAGGAGATAATGGGCTCTGGCCATAGTACTGTCTCTTAGTCCTTAATCTCTGATGGCTTCATTTACTTCTCTGCAAAATGAAATTAAACAGTTCCCAATAATTCCAACTTAAAAAGTCCCTTACTCAACTCTGATATCATTCTAAATCTGGCTCCTTAGATTAGCTCTCCATGACCCACTTGTACTGGGGGTGCAGTGAAGGAAAACATAAAACTCCGGCAGGTAGAAAAACAGAAAAGTTGGTAACAGAAACACTCATAGCTTGCCTACTAATTAAGATGAGGTGCTAGTGTCGTAAGGGAGCATCTTCCTTTCTTCAACTCTCTTTTTTGGATCCCATACATAGCTTTGCATTGTTCTTCTATGAAAACTACGTCTACCAGTTACCCTTCCTTGTTCTGACATGATTGAGATGAAATATTTATTTTCAAATCTCAAACCCACCTCTTTCAGAGGGTTTGTGCAAGGATAGTATAAAATTATAGTTTTCTTTCTTTGACTAGAATGACTGACTGATGGTTGCATCTTTTCCACCCCTTTTCAGTGGGTCCTTCTTTTAAATAAGAAAGCAGAAGTGTGAGGCACAGCAGCTAAAATGAAACAAGGATGGAGGAGGTGAAAGGTTGTATAATTCTCTCTTTATTCTTAGTTCTCCAATGAATAGCTGTTGGAGGCCCTACGTTTAGGAGAAGAATTTCCCCCTCTAGATTTGGAAAAGACCGTGTGAAGTCAGCAGTCAAGAGACTGGGGTTTTTCTTGTGCTTCATATTGGCTCTCTGACCCTGGGCATGTCCTTACTTTTACCTGAGCTGGTCTCATCTCTGAAATGAGAGTTGGGCTTGTTGATATTTAGGCTTTTTTCCCCCTGAACCAACAAGCCTGTGCTTTCCCTCTTCATTAGCACAAGCACTAGAGGGGTGGCGGTGAGAGGAAAGGAAGTTAAGATGCATTAGCTTTTTCTGATTGCTTGTGGTAGCCCAGAACCATTTTGAAGGCAGAGGCTGTTTTTTAATTTTAGTACAGCACTCAATCCACGGTAACACAAAATGTTTTTACATTGATCGTTCCTTTGGGTCAATGTACTAACTCTGGCCTATATTTATCAAGGCGTCAGCAGTCTGGGCCACTTTCTGTTAGGAGTGTGTATCCTTGCAGAGACTTTGTTGTTGTTGTTGTTGTTATTTGCCATAGAGTCGGCCCCGACTCCTAGCGACCCCTCCTTGGGTTTCCGAGGCAGTTATCACTACGGAAGTAGGATTGCCCAACCTTCTTTCCGAGGAGTGGCTGGTGGGTTTGAACCGCCAGCCTCCTGGTTAGCAGTCAAGTGCCTTAGGCACTATGCTACCAGAGCTCCCGCAGAGACTTTAGTGACTTCCAAGTCTGAATGTTCCCCATAGCGTCAGTAGAACTTTTAGACTATCTGTACCTTCAGAAGGAAAATGTCTCCATTCAGGGGACTGTGGAAATTTTTCTATAACTCTTTCTTTTTAATATTTCTTCATCAAAAGCTTCAAGGACATTCCCTGTTCCATGGCCTGTACTAACTGCTTGTTGGCTTCCAGGTTAAAGGGCCTCCACGGGCTCTTGAACCTTGAAGTGAGGTCTAGCATGGAACACCAGTCTCTTTAGTGTAACATTTGCCTTTACCTTCTTGATAATGATAGTGACAATCAAATATTTTTATTCGGATTGATAAAAGTTGTTGAATGGGTTATTGAGAATATTTTCTGGCCATGAGAGGATCTGAATGTCTCTCTCTCTTATCCTTATCTCTGTGGGTACAATGGGGCAACTTGAGAGTTGGCAAGATGCCTCTGATCAGTTTAAAAAAATCCCATCTCAGTGCAGAAGAGAAGCATGACACCATTCTCAGTCCTAGAGACATATCACTGACTTCAGTGAACAGTAATATAAGTGCATTTAGTTATCTGTGCTGTTGATCAACAGAGATACAAACAAGGTTTCATTTATGGAGCTCTGGTAGCATAGTGGCTAAGGCACTTGACTGCTAACCAGAAGGCTGGTGGTTCAAATCCACCAGCCACTCCTCGGAAGGAAGGTTGGGCAATCCTACTTCCGTAGTGATACTGCCTCGGAAACCCAAGGAGGGGTCGCTATGAGTCGGGGCCGACTCGACGGCAAATAACAACAACAACAACATGTGTGTTTATTAAAACAATTATTTTAAATAATTCTTGCTGAGTTCTTTCCTATCATGACTAGGTAGCTAGTTTGATTTGATTGATTTGATATAGTGATAAGATTGGTGAAACTTGAAAAGGAAGGAGAGGAGGGGATAATAAAAGGGCTCAAGTAGTCACAGCCTGTACAACAGACACAACTGTCCAACCGAGTGTTGATGTGGTGGATCCAGAGCATTCTCAGCCTGGAAGTACATGCCTTCTGAGGCCCCCTTCTGCACTCCTGAAGTCCTGACTGAGGAAGAAATCGCTACCCTGCTATGTTATTGTTCCTTTGGGAGCATGAGAAGGGCTATGTCAGTGGGATAGTGCAGCATATGCTGGGGGAACCTGTCTGCTCCTTCCTCTGGGAGATTGCAAGAGTCTTGCCTTCACTATTGGTAATGACAGCTCCTCCTCTCCCATTCTCTTCAAAATAATGTCTGTATAGGAAGATGGGGCAATCTACTTCCATAGTAATACTGCCTTGGAAACCCAAGGAGGGGTTGCTATGAGTCGGGTCCGACTCGACGATACATAACAACAACAACAGCAACAACAGATGTTTCCAGCTTCTAGGATAAATACAATCTCAAATCAGAATGGTAATAAGGAAATACGCTATTTATGTTTGAAGAAATTTCCTAATTTACTATCATATTTTTGCCTTATTATTTCTCTTTAGAATACACTTACCCATAAGTTAAAACTTTGTTCTATTTAGGTAACAAGATTTTAGAAAGTCTAGGCCACTTTGTGAACTCTTTGAGCCCTCCATGCTGTGCATTCCTAGATTGGAGTGCAAAGCTTTTCCCACCAATTCAGTATGAACTGTTCATTGTAACCCGCTTTGTATGGAGCAGTTGTTTCACATCTCAACCCTTTAATGATGCAATTTTCTTTATACCAAAGTAAATGTGATGCAGACCAGCTCCTCTGGGATTGGATTACACTATTTTTTCTTTGGATTAAAATCTTCTGAAGCAATGGAGCCCTGATAGTGAACAGTTTCCATTATAAGTTACTGTTCTTGTGCTTTTAACTTTCCTAGTAATGAATTTTATTTTCCCCTGAGAAAGCACTCCATCCTTTTTAAGGGGAAGTAGTGGTTATGGTTAAGATGGCAAACAAATTCAGTCTATACTATTTTGATTTTTCTAGTTTCAGAGTGTCTTTTCACTGGAAGTGATTCAATCTCAGTATGGTTTTGGTTCAAGAGCACAGAATAGTAAAAGCTATACATACATTGGATGGGAGGAGGATTGTTATTGTATTTAGCCAAGATAAAGTAGACTTTTAAGTTGATCACATACAGGGTCCTGAGCTAGAGAGAGGTATTAGTTTCCTAGAAGGCATTAAGAGAGTTTCCAAGTTTCTAGTAGTAGATATAAGTGTACTGGGCTCAGATTATAATCATGGAGAAAGATGGGGGGAAGAAATCAATTTGAGGATAAATACTAGTAGAAAATGTCATCCACTTAAGTATTCTCAGAGGACTGTAGGAGGAAGTTCCTTCACTTGCTCACTTCCTATAACATCTTCATATTTGAAAAATAACTAGCAAAACTGTAGATTTAGCTCTTAGAAGATTTGCCACTTAGAAAATGATGGGTTATTTATATGAATTGAAAGGTATTAATGGAAGTCTTCCCATAATTATTTCATAATTTGGCATTCCATCAGGCTAACTCTTGGACATCTTATGGAATCAGACTCTATGACAACACAATTGTGTGGAGGGTTAAGAATCTGATTCTTTATCAGAAGATTTGCCTTTCTAAACAACTTTGCCAAGACTTTGTTTTTTGTTTTGCATATTCATGCCCTTTCTATTTCTCCTCTATACTTTGAGTCCCTGGGTGGTTAACGTACTCAGCTACTAACCCAAAGGTTGGAGGGTCAGGTCCACCCAAGGTGCTTTGGAAGAAAGTCCTGGTGATCTTCCAAAAAATTAGCCATTGAGCAGTCGTCTATGGAGCAGAGTTCTGGTTGGGGCCACCATGAGTTAGAATCAACTTAATGACAACTGTGTTTTATTTTTTTGATGCCTTCTGGTGGCATAGTACCTAAGGCACTTGACTGCTAACCAGAAGGCTGGTGGTTCAAACCCACCAGCCATTCCTTGGAAGGAAGGTTGAGCAATCTACTTCCATAGTGATACCGCCTTGGAAACCCAAGGAGGGGTCGCTCTGAGTCAGGTTCAACTCGATGGCAGTGAGTTGAGTTGAGTTGTTGAGTCAGAGTATTGAAATTGTAACTCAAAGCTGTTATTAGAGATAAAGAAAGCACTACAAACTCAGAATACAGAGTTTCCTGCAATGTCTTTCTGGGGAGAGGGATTTTTCTATCACTTTTTGTATTTTACTGTGCAAAAGAAAATGAAGAAATTCAAATAATGTTTGAGTGTTGCTCAGATTTTTAAGTGTTGGGATTCTAGCTAATTCTTCATGCTGGAGCTTGACTAACTAGAATAGTTCCTTTCAGGATTAAAGGTCCCTATAGCTCCTCTGAGGAGCTCTGGTAGTGTAGTGCCTAAGGCACTTGACTGCTACCCAGAAGGCTGGCGGTTCAAACCCACCAGCCACTCCTCGGAAGGAAGGTTGGGCAATCTACTTCCGTAGTGATACTGCCTCAGAAACCCAAGGAGGGGTCGCTATGAGTCGGGTCCGACTCCATGGCACACAACAGTACAACATAGCCCTTCTGATTTTATTTTCTAATAACAGCCATAGACATATAGTCGTCTTGAGTAGTGGGTACATTGACAGTGATAAAAACAAGGAAAATGCATATATCCTTACAAAAGTTAGAACACTAAGAATGCTTATGGGTTTCCACTCAAGAAAAAGCCATACCTGGTAATAAAATACCTTAGATTCTGAGGACTGCTGTACATTTTACCACAAATTGGGTGGCTTAAAACAATGGAAATTTATTTTTACAATTCTGGAGGTAGAAGTCCAAAATCAAGATGTTGACAGGGCCGTATTCTTTCATGGATTTCTAGGGAAAAATCCTTTTTTGCTTCTTCTAACTTCTGGTGGTCTCAGGTCTTCCTTGGCTTGTTGTTGTTGTTGTTATGTGCCGTCGAGTTGGACCTGACTCATAGTGACCCCTCCATGGGTTTCCTAGGCAGTATCACTACAGAAGTAGATTGCCCCATCTTCCTTCCAAGGAGTAGCTGGTGGGTTTGAACCACCAGCCTTCTGGTTAGCAGTCAAGTTCCTTGGCTTATGGCAGCATAATTCTTGATCGCTGCCTCCATTATCATGGCTGTTTTTTGTGTGTATCTCTACGTCTCTTCCTTTTATAAGGACACCAGTTACTGGCTTAGGGCTGCCTCTACTCTAGTGTGAACTCACATGAACTGAGAGCATCTTCAAAGACCCTTTTGCCATATAAAGTCAAATTCACAGGTACTGGACATTAGGACTTGAACATATCTTTCGATGAGACATGATTCAACCCATAACACACAAGTTCTGGCATGAAGGAAAATCTGAGGACATCTTCTGGACCTTGATATTGGTATGAGGCTTTAATCTATGAACTTATTCTCTGGTCTAAATCCACTTAAGCCCCTGATCATGTTTTTTTTGTTTGTTTGTTTTTGTTAAGGTTTCTCTAAACATCCTCTATACACAAAACAAAAAAATTAAACGTACTGCCCTCAAGGCAGATCCAACTCATAGCAACCCCTCCTTGGGTTTCTGAGGTGGTATCACTATAGAAATAGATTGCCCAACCTTCCTTCTGAGGAGTGGCTGGTGGATTTGAACCACCAGCCTTCTGGTTAGCAGTAAAAGGCATTTAAACTATGGAACCATGCAGTCTTGAGCTGCTTTGGCCTTATGGTTTTTCACACAGTTGTGCAGTAGAGAGTAGCTGGGTTTTGAATCTGTGTTTCTCCTCTGTTGGTGGGCAAAACACTAGTTGTTATGATCCTCAACCAGCAGGTTCAAGTCTTATTATCTGTCCAGTAGTAGACTCCAGGTACTTTTTTCTACCTGTGGTTTCAAGACCTTTGAAATACTGAAAAAGGGTAAAGTGAAGTCCACCAGATTATTGGCTTTGGAAAGAGTAGAGAGGTCCTCAACTGCCTTCCACGTTTTGTGACTTGTGGATAGGCTTTCTCTCTAGCTTCTACCTTCCCTGCTTGTCTTAGATATCTAGTGCTGCTATAACAGAAATACTACAAGTGAATGACTTTAACAGACAGAAACTTGTTTTCTCACAGTTTAGGAGGCTAGAAGTCCGAATGCAGGGCACCAGCTCTAGGAGAAGGCTTTCTCTTTGTCAGTTCTGGGGGAAAATCCTTACCTCCTTTTAACATCTGTGGACTTGGCATCCCTTGGAGATCTCCATGTATCTTGGCATCAGTCATCCCCTGGGTCTACGAAGTTCTCAGCATAGGGAGTCTTGATCCGAAGGATATCCTCTGCTCCTGGCTCTTCCTTCTTGGCGGTACTAAGGTCCCTCTCTCTCCTTTCTTCTTTCCCCTTTTCTGTCTTGTAGGGTAAAAGGTGATGCAGGCTACACTGCAGGGAAATTCCCCTTACGTTGAATCAGGGCTGTGACCTGAGTAAGGGTGTTTTGCATCCTACTCTAATCCCCTTACAACTGATTGGCAGATCACATTATGGGGGATGACTATATCGTTATATAACTGCCAAACAACTGAGAGTTGTGGCCCAGCCAACTTGACACACATTTTGGGGGAACACAATTCAATCCATGACACTGCATCTCCATTGATTGTGGCTATCCTACTTAGAAATATAGTTTTTGCCTGTTGAGTCTACCCTTGACTCATAGTGACCCCATGCACAATGGGATGGCACTGTTGTGATCCATATAGTTTTAATTGTCTGATTTTTCTTTTTTTTTTTTGAAGTAATACCAGATCTTTCTTCCTAGTTTTAGTCTGGAGGCTGCACTGAGACTTGTTCAGCTTCATAGCAACATGCAAGTCCCTACTGGAAGATGGGTGGTAACTGTGCATTGAGGAACATTTACTAGGAATTGAATTCAGTCCTCCCTTGTGGAAGATGGGAATTCTGCCGTAGAAAAGTAGTAGGGTATAATTGAACTAAGTAAAGGATCCTTTGTTAGTTCCTGTTTTTAAGTTAATTCTGTTACCCAGGGTTTCCTTGGCAAGTAGGATGGCTCAGTATGGGAGATTCCTCCCATCCCTCTCCTACTAAGACTTCTGAGGATTGTTCACTCCCATTAGCAGCACATGAGCGTCTCTCAAAAAACTCTTTGAAATAATTTTGGTCATCTTCTTTGCAGATGAATCACTCAGGCATGACTAGTTGACACCAGCGGGCTGGTAGGGAACCTCACTCAGGCAATCTTCCTTTTACCCAGTTCCACAAGGCCTGTAATTCCTCTTTCTGTTTCCACATAGGATCCTCATGGCAAGTAGGTGAGATTCCTCCATGATAGTGGATTTTAAAATCAGTGTTTATTTTTCTAATAGCAGACTTTTTTTTTTTTTTTTTTGTTAATTGTTGGAAATATTACAGAACCCATCAGTTTTATCAGGTGGTTGGAAGTGGAGCTGCTTTGTCAGAAGCTTGTTGGGGATATGCTGAGCTCCACTCTCAGGGCCTCACTGGCATTCACGGGGCTGCCTCTTAGTGAGTTGTCCTCACTAAGAACACACATCATGTTTGTCTGTCCTTTTCCATGCTGTACACAGGTGCGCACACAACACCAGCAAGCCTTAACAAGTAGGGCAGTCTACTCAAAGCTCTCCAATTAGTGTGGGTGCTCCCTAACTGCCTTAGGCATGAGTTGTCACTGTTGGCTAGGAGTTCACCAGGCTCTTTTTGGTTGTAAACTTGATTTTTACCTAACATAAATCACGAGATTTTCTTTCTGTCTTCTATTTAGGTTCTTTTAGTACTTTTGAAATAGCACATAGTATTCTAATGACTTTTTTTAAAAAAACAAACTCAACCCACTGCCATTGAGTCATTTTTGACTCATAGCAACCCCCATTGGGTTTCCAAGGCTGTAAATCTTTATGGAAGTAGATTATCTCATCTTTCTCTCACAGAGCAGCTGGTGGGTTTGAACCACCAACCTAGTTATCAGCTAAATGCCTTATGCACTACAGCCACCAGAGCTCATTATCAGGTATAATTAACTGTTGTAGAGTTTTAGAAGTAGGAGGGACATTCTGATTTCCTTATATGCACATTCAAGTGCCCATGCATGTGCATACATAAATATACTCTTGGATAGATGAGTATACTGAGGCCAAATATTCTTGTCTGTGACAGCTCATGCTGGAATTGGCACTAGAATTCAAATCTCTTGATTTCCATATATCCTCTGCTATCATCACCATGTACCTACCCCATGTGACCACCGGATATGAACCTGCCATACCACACTGACACCACAGACCTCTCCCAGAGAGGCAAGATGAGCAGTAGTTCAGAGTGGGTCTCAGAAACTCAGACTGCTTAGATTCACATTCCAGCTCTGCCACACTGCTGCAATGTGATCTTGGCAAACCCAGCACTTGTGACTCAGTTTACTCATGTGTCAAGTGGACATACATTAATACCTACCTCATAGGTTGGGAAGAGTAAATACTCTAGCCTGTAAAGGTCTTAGAACAGTGCCTGACACACAGAAAGTACTTTATATATGTTAACTGTAATTTTTGTCTTGATAACTTTGAATAGCAGAGAGTAATTTAGAGTCCATTATGGATCTATTATTTAAATGTTTGGTCCCAACCTGGGAAGACCAATTAGCATTCAGTTAGGTTTAGTAGGTCTTCTCTAGGAGGTCAAAGTGTCACAGATATGTTGAGACTCTTTGGTTTAGGCCCTTGAAGCTTGTTCAGAATGATTGCCAAGCCCCTTTGGGGCAACTGGTGAGGAAGCTCTTTTTAGTATAGGAGCTATTTTCAAGATTGGTGCCATGAGGCTTAGCATGATGAGGTGGCATTCCCAGGTGGGCAGTAGTTCTCACTAAGCTCTTTGGCTTATTCACTTGGCAGTCTCATTCCTTTGGAATACTGCAGACTAGCTTCCTGCAAGAACTAGAGGACAAAGGGATCAGCAGTGGCATCCTCAAAGGCCCTGGAATGTCTTCTTCCCATGTAGGATGAGCCAGTATTTTGTTCCTCCATGTAGTACTTTGTGCTTCTGTGTAATAAGGTAAATTATTATATAAAGTTTAGCAGTATATGGGAGGTATGGAGAGACAAGTTTTTATGGAATGATGGCACTGCATTGTCTGTCTCTGTGAATGATGTGGGTGAGATAACCACGAAGTATTGCTAAGTAACTACCACATCTTTCAGTCCACTGCCATTGACTGTGTGGGAGGCAGTGAAGATAGAATGTAGATCTAATTTGTTTCATCACCGTCATGGGAGAGCCCCAGCCAAATTCCAGTCTTGCATTGTGTGATGAGTAAGGTGTTTGGAGGATAACCACATTCATACTTGAGTTCATTCCTGAATTGACTTCCAGTAGCTGATAGCTGTGGTGAGCATTGTGTTACAGAATTACTGGAGCCTCAGAACCTTCGTGGGAAAACTTGCTTTCTCTTGGTGAGTAAACCAGGTTCCTGCTTACATTTGCAGAAAAGTTCCTCCTCAAAGTTGGCCTCCTCTGTGGCTGCCTTTAGCCTGCCACTCCCCTTTGCTTGCTGTCAGGAACAGAGGCTCCACCATTAAAGGGCCAGAGGAGTTGTATGAAGAAAAGCAGAAGCGGGCAGAAGCAGTCATATATAGAGGGTGTTGTGAGAGAAACAAGGGAAATTTGCCATTTGACAATGGATCTTTGAAAAGGGAAGCTTTGCCCTGTAGTTTCTGTCTGGTCTTTTTTTTCTTTCATGCTTAAGACAATATTTTCCTTTACGAAAAGAAAAAGTTAGATTTGTGTCTAAAGGAATATCTTTTCTGTCCACACTCCAGTGAATTAGTAGTGCCAGAAACTGATGAACTAATCCATCAGAACACTTTTAAGTGATTTACTTTCAAGGATGCTGGGCATCACTGGCCGTCATTCTAGTTACAATGAAGAGCAGGGTATTTGCCTTGGATTTTCCCTTCTCTGTAGGAGTGGCTGGCTGTTGGGGAGCAAGCTTAAGTGCAGGAAGTGGGTCTTTGAGATTTTGTTACCTTTTCAAAGGCCTCTCCCTCTTGTTTTAATGCTAGTTTTGAATATTATTAAATGCATTATCAGCCATTTCCACTTGTATGATAATGTGGGGTCCTTTTCCTCTGAGTCTCTTGTGGAATATTCAGAGGTTGATTTGAAATTATTGAGAAATAAACAAGGCTTAGGTACAAAACCCTTTTGAAATACAGGTAACCGAATTAGGTTATCTGCCACTGAAGGCTTACATGTGTTTCATTGAACGTTGTAAGTATTTTTTAACTTGAACTTTGATTTGTACATACTTCAAACATTTTCCTAACTTGGTTGAGTTAAAAAGAGAAGAGGATACATTTATTGAATAATGATATTTATTTGTTGAATAATAATACTTAGATTTACTAATGACAAAAATGTTTTGGAGAACAGAAGTGACAAGGAAGGTGGGCCAGATCCGCCCCTTCCCCCAGGGAAATCCATATTCTTTTATTTCTCAAGGCAAGACAATGCTGACTTTTAGAAAATTTTTCATATTTAATGCTTTTTGATGGATCACATCATGAAGCTACAACCCTACATGAGATGAGAAATAAAACTTTTTCTGTATTATCAGAAGATTGTTTTAGGAATTAAAAGCCCTACTTAGGACTGCAAGGTGAATCCAAGTGTCAGGTTGGTGAGATGATATTTACATGATTTCACTCTATGAGATGGTTAAGCCATATGATTCATTCAATAAAAGAGACAATTCAAAACCATTCATAATTGTGCTCTTTATCAGAGAGATTGGAGAGCTGTGTCTTTACACAGAAGGTATTTAGAACAGCCCTATGCCATTTCATTCCTAGAGTGAAGCTTCCCTTACCCATTCATTAGCTGCCTGCCAGATATACAACAAACACCTGTATCTTGAAGATAAAACAAGTTGTCCATCTGAGGTTAGAAGAAAGTCAACCTAGTTCTTAATTAAGCAAGGCAGTGCATTACTCACTGTCTTGAAAACCATGGAGCTGACCATAGTACTTTTAGAGGTTCATTCACTATGCACATTTATAGAAATAAAGCCTCAAGACAGTGCATCTTGATAGCCTAAGTAAATGATTTGACCTAAAAACCTCCACTCAATCATAATTACCTATGAAAATTATGCCATTAGAATGGAGAGAAGTATAATCAATTTCTTTTAGACCCCATTCTGATTTTTATTGAACTTGCCTTTACTCCTCTTGAGCTCTGCATATGCATACTAATGTTTACCTGGGCATTTTTTTTTTTTTTTTAAGATGACATTTGCATAGGAACGTTTGAGTAGTTAAAAAATAGTATCATAATATTGGCATGTTTGAAGAAGACTAGAGTAGTTGAAGCAGACTAGAGTAGTTGAAGCAGTGAAATCTCGGCGTGAAGTCTGGATGCTGGTCCAGTGAGTGACCAGTAGCTTGGACATGACTTCTTTAAGAGTATCTCACATTGGTTTCCTGCCTTCTGTTTTCTGAATCTTCATTTTTGTAGCGTGCCACCTCCTGGGTTTTTAAGATTATATATGTTGCCTTGTGTCACTCCTACCTGGGATTCTAATTCTAATCTCTGATATGAATTACTCATTCCTGACTTATAGTTCCCTATCCTAGTTCCTTTCTTCTGTTCCAGATGTTTGGATAAAATCCTTGCCATCAGATAAAGACAGAAACAAGTAACTTGATTTGACCAGGACTTGTATAAGTATTTAAAAACAAAAACAAAAAAAACCTCAAATAATATTTTCATCAAATAAAGAAATCAGATAAGAGAGGAATCTGATTATGAAAGTAAAGTGTATATTGATTGGACATGATCAATTTGAAAACTGATTAATTTGAAGAAAATAAATACCCTATTACTTCACAACAAACAAATAAATATTGTTACTGTTTTGGTATATGTGTTTCCACCTTGGTGTGTGTATGTTTGAGGATGCACATGCACATATAGATAAAAATCTAAGTTAGCTAATGCCTACTAAATATTCTACTGTATAAATTTATCACTTTTATTTAAATGAATGCTTCCCAAAGTCTGGTACAAAAACTATTGCTGTGTATGAAATAATTGAAGGGAGGAAAGAAATGATCATGCTTTATGTTGACAATCACATTATTTGTTCTAACAGCTATTATAAAAATATATAACTAGCATATCAAATCTCTGATTTCACAATTACAGTGATTTTTTGGAAGACCTCTAAACGTTTGATGGCTCCTGCACCTCTTTAGCATCTCACTCTTGGGCTGATTTCATTAGGTCTCCGTATGCAGCATATCAGCCATCTGGTCAGCACTACCTTTCAAATAATACATCCATAATTCAAACTCTTTTAACCATTCAAGATGGGACAATCTACTTCCGTAGTGATACTGCCTCAGAAACGCAAGGAGGGGTTGCTATGAGTCGGTCCAACTCCACAGCACATAACAACAACAACAACAAATGCTTACCAAAAGGTCGGCAGTTTGAATCCACCAGTGGGTCTCTAGGAGAAAAGACCTGATGATCCGTGCCTATAAAGGTTATAGACTTGAAAATCTTATGGAACAGTTCTGCTCTGTCTTACAGTATTGCTAGGAGTTGGAATTGATGTAGCACACAACAACAACAACAAAATGCCACCTTAATGCAAGTCACCATCATCTCTCTCCTGGATTACTACCAAAATCCCAAATCCATTGCTGTCAAGTTGATTCTGACCCTTAGTGATGCTATAGGAAAGAATAGAACTGCCCCATAATGTTTCCAACGCTATACATCTTTACAGAAGCAGACTGCCCCATCTTCCTCCTGTGGAGTGGCTGGTGGGTTTGAACTGCTGATCTTTTGGTTAACAGCTGACCCCTTTAACTGTTGTGCGGCCAAGGCTCCATCGGATTACTGCAGTATCCTTTTTACTAGTCTTGCTTCTTCTGTCTCTTTTCAATAACACTACAAAAACCTTTATTGTGTTCTATCTCATTCAGAGTGAAAGCCCAAACCCTTACCATTGACCTACAAGTCCCTACACGATCCGCCCCCTTTCCACACGCTCGTATCTCTATGACTTCATCTCTGGTGACTCTTCTTGCTCACTCTGTTTCAATCACATTCACCCTTCTTTGAACATGCTATACATGCTGCCACCTCAAGTCCTTTGCCTTTGCTGCTACTCTCTTCTGGACTTCTTATCCCCCAGATAATCCTATGACTAGCTTCCACATTTCAGGACTTTAACATTCCCTTTTGAGTAAGAACTTACCTACTACTTTATCTAAACTTTTTTTTTTTTTGCCTAGTGCCACTCTGACAGGAATATACCGCAAATGGGATGCCTTGAACAAACAGGAGTTTATTCTCTTACAGTTTTGGAGGCTAGAAGTCTCAGTTCAAAGTGCCAGGCTCTAGGGGCTGGGTGAAAGCCCCTCGACCTTGGACTTCAGCTCTGTCTCTTACTTCTGGCCCACTGAGGTGTCTCTTCACTCAGGCAGCTGCTGGCTGCTGAGGCTAACAAGCCCAAGGTCGATAAATAAATCGGCCCTGTCCTGATAGTACCAAACAACACGGTAGGCCATTGATTATTCAAGTCCTAAAAAAGTCCAAAGATTGGCAGAGCATGGCAGTGAAGACTCAGTTCCATGCAGGTTCTAAGCATGCCAAAAAGCTGTAGACCATTCCCAAAGCTTCTCCTTGTATATGGGAAGCAGACCACATCCCTAAAGCAGCTACTCAGCTGCTCACAGCCAGTTCCACCATGGAGTTGATTTCCAGCCTCATCATGGTGAATGACTACTACAAGCTGTGCGGCCACTCAAAACCAGACCCAGCCAAGTTGACACAAAACCTTAACTACCACAACTTATAATGTCCTTCCTCCTAAGGCCTCCTGTTCCTTTACCTACTTGATTTTTTTCTCTTTAGTCAAAGCATTGCATAATAGGCCATAGCCTGTATTTTAGTTACTTTGTTAACTGTCACCCCAGTCTACCACAGGGGAAGAGAGACTTTTGTCTGTTTTGGTCACTGCTGACTCTCCACCTAGAGCATTTCTTGGTGCATAGTTGGCACTCAGTAAATACTTGTTGAAAGATTAAGTAAAGGAATAATAAGTTACTGTGTGTGTTCAGGGACATGTAAAACTCAGGAAGGTGATCAGTGAATGATGTTTGAAATATGCTGATTTAAGTAGCCTGAACTTGTTTGTTTTATTATAAATAAGACTGCAGTAAATATTCTTAAGTAATTTTTTGCGCATATTTATAATTATTCTTTTAGAATAAATGTTTAGAAATGTAATTGCTTGTTCTTAGGAAATGCCCACTTTTAAGACTTATTAAAGCTAGAAAATATCAATCAACATATACTCCAACCTCCAGTATATGAGTGCCTACTTCTTCCTATACCTCACTGTGCAATATCTAAAATGTCTCTTTAACCTTGCCAGTTTGATGGGGTGAAAAGCTATCTGAGTGCTTTAATTTGTACTTCTTTGATAACTGATACAGATGATGATTTTTGTACATGTTTTAATTCTTAGCTGTTATTCCTTTGTATGTATGTGTGTGTGAATTGCTTGCTCCTTCTCTCTTGGTCCAGGCTCTGGTTACAGTGCACTGAAAACCTACTTGAACTAGTTGTATTGGATGGATATCACAGAAACTCTGGCTTATATCCAAGAACAGAAACACAAAGTACAGTCAGACTTCCTAGAGGCTAGAACTAGAAGGCCCAGGAGCAAGGCTGCTATCCCTGCCCTCAAGGCCTGTTTCTGCATTTCTCAGTACCTCCCCACTCTCCTGCTTTTTCTTTGTGTACCGGATTTCTTTGCTTACTCATAGTATCTCTGCTCTCCTTTCACTTTCTCTTAATTTCTCCTGGCTTTGGCATTTGACTGCTAACCAGAAGGCTGGCAGTTCAAATCCACCAGCCACTCCTGGGAAGGAAGATTGAATGATCTGCTTCTGTAGTGATAAGGCCTCAGAAACCCAAGGAGGGGTTGCTATGAGTGGGATCCAACTCCATGGCAGTAAGTGTGTTTGGCTTCCATGCCAGGCATTCCAGTCCCTACTATACATGACCTTCCAGTTAAATTACATATCATGTATGTCTGTGTCCCATATTTCTAGGAGGGGACAGTTGATTGGATTCATTTCTACTCCTGGTCCAGTCAACTATGATCAGGATAGGGGCTGAGGCAAATGGGGCCTATTACTTCTAGCGGCTGTAGATGAAGCAGCTTCTGTAGCAAGGACATTATGACCACAGTGTTCAAGGTGGCCTGCTCATCTTTTCTTAGGGTAATGTAAAACTCCCTTAAGTGTAAAGGACAGTCCTTGTTTCCTGGGGGTTTCCTCTCATTTATCATTTTAATTTTGCTGGGTGTTTTTGCCATGTAACTAAGTCTGTCAATCAAATCATTAATGATTTCTGCTACTGTAAAGGTTAGAAGTACTTTATCTACCAGGAATTTTCTCTAATACATTATTATATTAGAAAAATTATATTTTTCTAATTCTTTGTAGTTTCATTTTTTTGTATGCCTCTGGCATTACATTAAGTTTTAGAGGAATTTTTGAGAAAATATCTTCATAATATTTATTAGTTCCATTCCTGGATCGTAGTGTTAATTGAGAACATATTTATTTGTCATAACAAAATTTTGTGGCTTTTTTAGTTTTGTTTCTTTCTTAAGTTAATTCCTAGCTGCTTTATAAACTTTATTCTTATTAGCAATGGATATTTTTTTTTCCCAATTATCTTTTTTAAGTGGTTCTTCATGATTTATTAATGCTATTGTTTTGGTATTTTAATTTTATTTTAGCTTTAATAACTTTTTACTTCATACCTTTGGGCTTTTCATGTAAATAGTTATGTCATCTATAATTGTCATTTTCTTTCTACCTTTCCCTATCTCTTCCTTTTAATTATTTTTTAAAATTTATTATGCTTATTTTAGAATAAGGATTAATAATAACTGTGATGAAATGTGGTACATATCTTACATGTTGTAATTTCTTACAGATAATTATTTCAACTCAATAATCAGAATGCTTGGGGGAAATTCATAGCAAATATAAACCAACCAGTTGCCATTGAGTTGATTCCAATTCATAGTGACACCATATGTGTCAGGGTAGAATTGTGCTCCATAGGATTTTCAGTGGGGGCAATCTACTTCCATAGTGATACTGCCTCAGAAACCCAAGGAGGGGTCACTATGAGTCGGATCTGACTCAATGGTACATAACAACAACAACAAGACCTCTTTCAAGTGCTGAAGAGCAAAGATATTTCCTTGAACACTAAGGTGTGCCTGACACAAGCCATGGTATTTTCAGTTACCTCATTTGCATGTGAGAGCTGGAGAATGAATAAGGTGGACCAAAGAAGAGTTGATGCTTTATGAGCTGTGGTGCTGGCAAAGAATGCTTGATTTAGCATGGACTGCTAAAAGAACTAACAAATCTATCCTGGAGGAAGTGCAGCCAGAATGTTCCTTAGAAGCGAGAATGTTCCGTGGAAGCCAGGCTTCATCTCACCTCCTTTGGTCATGTTGTCAGAAGGAACCATTCCCTGGAGAAGGATATCATGCTTGGTAAAGTGGAGGGTCAACGAAGAGGGGAAGGCCCTCAATGAGAGGGATTGACACAGTGGCTACAACAGTGGGCTCAGGTATAGAAGGATTGTGAGGCTGGCACAGAACTAGGCAATGTTTTGTTCTGGTGTGCATGGGGGTCATTATGAGTTGGAGACAGCTCATAGCACCTAACGACAACACTAATTTTTCAGATGTAGATCGCTAGACCTTTCATCTAATGTATCTCTGGTTAGATTCAGAACCACAACTTCTGGTTAGTCGCTGAGCATATTAATTGTTTTCTCCACCCAGGAACTCCCAATAGAAAATCCATATATATCCAAGACTTTCTCTACTGACTTTTCTTGGAGCCTAAAAATTTCACTTATTAGTCATGCTTCTTAATCACACTATTGCCTGTAGAAAACCAAAACTCAATGTCATCGAGTTGATTCTGACTTACAGCAACTCCCATTGAGTTTCCAAGACTGTTAATCTTTACAGAAGCGGACTTCCTCATCTTTCTTCCATGGGGTGGCTGGTGGGTTTGAACCACTAACCATTTTGGTTAATGGCCAAATGGCTTAACCACTATACCACCAGAGCTCCTTGCCCATAGAAAAATCCTGTTAAAATGCACATATGATTTCCTTCTATTAACATATTAAACCTTGCTAATATGCCATGTTATTTGGATTTAGTCATATGACTATCTGATAATTGATTTTGTTGTTGTTAGTTGCTGTTGAGTCAGTTCCAGCTCATGGTGACCCTGTGTATAATAGAATGAAACATTGCCCAGTCGTACATCATCTTCATGATCATCAATATGCTTGAGTCCATTGTTATGGCCATTTTGTATTTGAGTGCCTCTCAACTTAGGGGGCTCATCTTCTAACACTATATATTGGACAGTATTTTGGTGTGATCCATAGGGTTTTCATTGGTTAATTTTGGGAAGTAGATCATCAGGCTTCCCTGTTTTATCTTAGCTTGGAAATGCCATTGAAACCTGGATTACCTTGTTGGTATTTGAAATACTGGTGGCATAGCTTCCAGCATCATAGTATAGTACAACAGATCGACTGGTGGTGGTGATAATTGATACTAGTACATTATTTTGAAAAATTTAGAAATGGGTCTTAAGCGAATGGAATGGAAAGTATTTTGATAGTGATGTGCACAAGACATCCCTTCATAGTTTGACAGCCATTTACTTCTAGCCTCATCTCTTGCCTGTTCTGTGTTCTGTCAGTACCCCTCCCCTTCCTGTAACAAAATGAACTTCTTTTACTTTGTGAAATATATCATACTGTCATGCCTCGGACTTTCCTGTTCTTGGTTCTCTCTCACTCCATATCTTCACATCCTTGTCCTCAGTGTCAACTTAAATGTCACTTTCTCCAGGAAGGCTGATTGCCTTAGACTAGGTTATGTATCTAATTTGTAATTAGTTGCTGTTGAGTTGATTCTGACTCACAGTGACCCCATGTGTGCAGAGTAACTGCTCCATAGAGTTTTCAAGGCAGTGACCTTCCAGATGCAAATCTCCTGGCCTATCTCCCAAGACACATCTGGGTGGATTAGAACCACAAACTTTTTGGTTAGTAGTCAAGTTTGTAACTGATTGTGCTGTCAATGGACTCCTAGTGTGTCTTACTATTCACTCTTGACGCCCCCTTTATTTTCTTTAAAATGACATAATAATTCGAATTCAAAATCATTTCTCATGGCTGTTCAACTATAACCTCAAAGCTAATGCCAGAGAGTGCATCTGCTTTGTTGAGCATTGTATCACAGTGTCCAATAACCTAAGTAGTCACTCAATAAATGTTTCTTGAATTAATGATTCACAGAAGATAGAAGATACCAGTCAGCATGTTATGAGTGAGCTTAAGTGAGAGACTGCAAGAAGCAGGCTTGGTTAGCAAAGTAGGAGCAAGAAGAAAGTTGGAGGAGTTGAAAGGGGTAGGGACAATGCTTGCTTGTGCCAGAAGCATTTTAGTTTTCCCTTGTTCTGAACCTATGGAGAAGTGAAGAGAAGGTCTCTTCTTTTTACAGGATTTTAGCACAGAGTTTTGAGGGATTTGAAAGATCGTTTCATACATGAGTAAATTTTGTGCATTCTTGGAAATGAAAAACATGACTGTATAATTTATGATTTTTCCTTAAATTGCTTTGCTTTTCAGGGTTGAGGTAGTGCAGCCATTAGGCTTTTAGAACATCTAAAATAGCAGAGTTGTTCATAAAGTTCAGAAATCTCTCCTATAATAAAGACCATATTTAAAAAGCTATAGTGATAGAAGGAGGTAAGGGGAAAAGGCAGGAAGGAGGAGTATGTATAAAAATTTAGGAGTTGGTGCTGTTCATTTGGCAGAAGAAAGACAAGATTGCTTTTATGAGCGCAGATTATACTGCATTTTGAAAATATTTTCAGGGATGGATGAAAAATTATCATGTAAGTTGAACTTTCCTCAAGTCTGGGTAAATTTATCTTTTTTCCCATGACATTTCTGTTTTTCATGTTACTAAATTAATTCTCTTATTATAAACAACTCAACTGAATATAAATAGTAAGACTGAATAATCTTGTGGTTATTAGTTTCTGAACTCATTTATTCATACTATATGTCCATCACCACTTGTCTGTCAATTTGTTATACTGTGTGTCTTGTGTGTTACTGTGAGGCTGGAAGGCTATGCCACTGGTATTTCAAGTACCAGTAGGGTCACCCATGGTGGACAGGATTCAGCGGAGCTTCCAGACTAAGACTTGGATGAAGGAAGGGGCCATCTGCTTCTCAGAGAATTGGCCAGTGAAAACTTTATGAATAGCAGTGAAACACTGTCTCATATATTACCGGAAAACTTTATGAATAGCCCTGAAACATTGTCTGATACAGTGCCGGAGGATGAGCCCCTCAGGTTGGAAGGCAGGCATTCAAAATACTCCTGGGAAAGAGCTGCCTCCTCAGAGTAGAGTCGACCTTAATGATGTGGATGGAGTAAAGCTTTAGGGACCTCCATTTGCTGATGTGGCGTGACTCAAAATGGGAAGAAACAGCTACAAACATCCATTAATACTGGGAACATGGAATGTGTGAAGTATGAATCTAGGAAAATTGGAAGCTGTCAAAAATGAAATGGAATGCATAAAGTTCGATATCCTAAGCATTAGTGAGCTAAAATGGACTGTTTTTTGGCTGTTATGAATCAGACAGTGATATGATCTTCTATGCCAGTAACGAGAAATTGAGGAAGAATGATGTGGCATTCATTGGCACAAAGAATGTTTCAAGATCTGTCCTGAAGTACAATGCTGTCAATGATAGGATAATATCCATACGCCTACAAGGAAGACCAATTACTACTACTATTATTCAAATTTACGCACCAACCACCAAAGCCAAAAATGAAGAAATTGAAGAGTTTTACCAACTTCTGCAGTCTGAAATTGACTGAACATGTAGTCAAGATGTGTGGATTATCACTGGTGATTGGAATGCAAAGGTTGGAAACAAAGAAGAATCACCAGTAGTTGGAAAATAATGGCCTTGGTGATAGAAATGATGCTGGAGATCTCATGATAGAATTTTGCAAGACCAATGATTTATTCATTGCAAATACCTTTTTCCAACAACACAAACAGTGGCTATACGCATGGACTTCAGCAGATGGAGTACACAGGCATCAGATTGACTATATCTGTGGCAAGAGGCAATGGAGAAACTCAGTATCTTCAGCCAAAACAAGGCCAGGAGCTGACTGTGGACAGACCATCAACTGTTCATATGTAAGTTCAAGTTGAAGCTGAAGACAATTAAAAGAAGTCCACGAGAGCCAAAATATGACCTGGAATATATCCCTCCTGAATTTAGAGACCATCTAAAGAATAGATTTGATGCATTGAACACCAGTGATCACGAACCAGAGGAATTGTGGGATGACATCAAGAAACATCATCCAT
>NW_006921611.1:16380334-16407406 GCF_000298275.1 Orycteropus afer afer
AAAAAAAAAAAAAAAAAAAAAATTAGGCCTCCAGTTGAAATATTGAAAGATTCTATGGGCAAAATACTGAATGATGCAGGAAACATCAAAAGAAGATGGGAGGAATACACAGAGTCATTGCACCAAAAATAATTTGTCGATGTTCATCCATTTCAGGAGGTGGCATATGATCAAGAACCAGTGGTATCGAAGGAAGCAGTTGAAGCTGCACTGAAGGAATTGGCACAGAACAAGAAGCCTCCAGGAATTGATGGAATACCCACTGAAATGTTTCAACAAACAGGTGCTGCTTTGGAGGCACTCACTCAGTTATGCCAAGAGGTTTGGAAGACAGCTACCTGGCCAACTGACTGGAAAAAGATCCATATTTGTACCCATTTCAAAGAAAAGTGATCGCACAGAATGTGGAAATTATCGAATAATATCATTAATATCACATACAAGTAAAATCTTGCTGAAGATAATTCAAAACTGTTTGCAGCAGTATTTTGACAAAGTAATTCCAGAAACGCAAGCTGCATTCAGAAGAGGACGTGGAACTAGGGATATCATTGCTGATGTTATATGGATCTTGGCTGAAGGCAGAGAATACCAGAAAGATGTTTACTTGTGTTTTATTGACTGTGCAAAAGCATTTTATTGTGTGGACCATAACAAATTGTGCATAACATTGAGACGAATGAGAATTCCAAAACACTTGATTGTACTCATCAGGCAATTGTACACAGACCAGGATGCTGTCATTCAAACAGAACAAGAAGACACTGCATGATTAAAAATCAGGAAGGGAGTGTATCAGGGTTGTATCCTTTCACCATACTTATTACATCTGTATAGTGAGCAAATAATCTGAGAAGCTGGACTATATGAGGAAGAATGTGGCATCAGAATTGGAGGAAGACTCGTTAACAACCTGTGATACTCACATGACACAGCTTTGCTTGCTGAAAATGAGGATGACTTGAAGCACTTACTGATGAACATTAAAGATTTCAGTCTGCAGCATGATTACATCTCAACCTAAAGAAAATGAAAATCCTCACAACTGGACTGATAAGCAGCATCACAATAAATGGAGAAAAGATTAAAGTAGTTAAGATTTCATATTACTTGGTTCCAAAATCAACACCAATGGAAGCAGCAGTCAAGGCATCAACATGACATATTGCACTTGGCAGATCTGCTGCAAAAGACCTCTTTAAGGAGCTGAAGAGCAAAGATTTGTCCTTGGAGGCTAAGATGTGCCTAACCCAAGCCATAGTATTTTCAATTGCCTCATATGCATGTGAGAGCTGGACAAAAGGAAGATAGAAGAGGAGTTGATGCTTTTGAGTTGTGGTGTTGGTGAAGAATACTGAAAGTACCATGGGCTGTCCAAAGAACGAATAAATCCGTCCTGGAAGAAATGCAGCCAGAATGCTCCTTGGAAGCAAGAATGGCCAGACTTTGTCTCATCTACTTTGGTCATGTTGTCAGAAGGACCATTCCCTGGAGAAGGATAATATGCTTGGAAAAGTGCAGGGTCTGCGAAAAAGGGGAAGGCCCTCAATGAGCTGGATTGACATCAATGGCTGCAACAATGGGCTGAGGTATAGCAAGGATTGTGAAGCTGGCACAGGATGACCAGACGGTGTTTCATCCTGTTATACGTAGGGTCACTATGAGTCGGAACTGATTTGATGGCATCTAACAACATCGACAGCATATCTTCGTGAGGAAACTTATTGTTTGATGTTATGTTGCACTGAGGATTGAATTTGATAAGCTAAAACAACTACATGGACATTGGACATAATTTATGTGAAATCACTGTGTTGTTAGGTGTCATGTAGGCAGTTACTAGGAGCTCTGGTGACATGGTGCCGAAGACATTTGACGGCTAACCAGAAGGCTGGCAGTTCAAACCCTCCAGGCACTCCTCAGAGGGAAGATTGGGCAATCTACTTCTGTAGTGATGTTGTTATGTGCCATCGAGTCAGATCTGACTCATAGCGCCCCCTCCTTGGGTTTCCAAGGCAGTATCACTGTGGAAGTAGATTGCCCAACCTTCCTTCCAAGGAGATACTGCCTGGGAAACCCGAGGATGGGTCCTATGAGTTGGATCCGACTTGATGGTAGTGAGTTTGGTTTTTTTTTTTTTTTTTTTTAAGGCAGTTACTACTCATAGCAATCCCATGTACAAAGGAACAGAACACTGCCTAGTGCTGCACCATCCTCAGAATCATTGCCATATTTGTGCCCATTTTTGCAGCCCCTGTGTCAGTCCATCTCACCTTACTCTTTTTCTCTGACCCTTTACTTTACCAAGCATGATGTCCTTCTTCAGGTACTGGTCTCAATAACATGTCTGAAGCACAGGAGATGAAGTCTTGCCATCCTCACTTCTTAGGGACATTCTGACTGTACTTCTTCGAAGACATATTTGTTCAGTGTTCTGGCAGTCCATGGTATATTCCTCTATATTCTTATTTCATGACTGACAAAATCAAGGAAATTGAGATGGCTCATTTTGGCCTATTGGGTTATTGTGATGCTGTTGTGTATTTAAGTTTAAAACAATTCTAGACCTGTGAAGGGGCTGGAATTGAACTCTTTAGCTTTATAGATTAGGAAACTGTGATGTTAAGTGACTTACCTGAGTCATGCAGTATTTTAGCTTCAGACCCAGACTATTAATAATACCTGCACTGTTGTATGCACTTGGCTGTGGTACCACTTGCACCTATGTTATGGATGAGGAAACCAAGGCACAAAGAAGTTAACTTGTCTAACTTCACACAGCTGGCATGTGTCAGAGCCAGGATTTGGATCAAGGTGGGCTAGGTCTCAAGTCCTTGCTTTTAATCACTGAGTTGTACTTCTGCTTACCCTTCTGACTGGCAATCCAGTATCCTCTGCTCTTTCTCACACTGTTGTGTAGATTTTTTTTTTTTCTGCCAAAAACTTCCAGTGAATGGGTTTTGTATGAACTTACCATAGCTTTTGCCCCAAGATCTTACTGTGTCATCAGAGATGGTTCAGAATGAAGCCTGATCTATGGTTAAGGAACCCAGAAACAGGGAAACTAACACCTGCCTGCAGTCAAAGCAGTTACTACAACTTCTGAAGGAATATTGTTTGGGTACTGCCACAGTCTTTTTATGTTTGTTTTTATCCATAGAGTTGTTTAGTTTTATAGTTTTTAGTTGGCTCAATGGGTAACAAATGAAATATCTTCAAAGTTAGTTCAAAATTGGTAGGTAGCCAAAGTGCACTTTGATACCTATTAAATATCTGCTTGTCTGCTATAGATCACAGAGGATAGTTTTTACTGTTAGCGTTTTAATGAGCTGCATAATAACTCTGGGATTATGCATTTGTTCTGTGTCCTCCTGGGACATAGCTCAAGGAGATGCCCAGGAGCTTTGGTCTAAAACTTGCTGTAGGACAAGATTCACCCCCTAATGTACTTGTTTTAGATATGATGCAGTAGAATTTATAATTGAGAAGGCCACATAGATCTTGAACGCATTTCACCAAAAGCACTTGTGAAACCCAGAGGCCACAAGATAGCCAGGTCCATGGTCTTGAAGAGAACATACTGAAAAAACTCACTGCCATCGAGTTGGATCTGACTCATTAGCAACCCCTCCTTGGGTTTCTGAGGTGGTATCACTATGGAGATAGATTGCCCAACCTTCCTTCTGAGGAGTGGCTGGTGGGTTTGAACTGCCAGCCTTCTAGTTAGCAGTCAAATGCCTTTGGCACTGTGCCACCAGAGCTCCTGAAGAGAATATAGAATCTCTAAATTACTGAATTTTGGTGTTTCTAGTGCTTTCTAGGGGACAAATGGTTGCATAGCCCTCCTTCCCCTCATAAGATACTAGGAGATGGTGGTGGTTTTTGTTATGTGCCATCAAGTCGCACCCGACTCTTAGCGACCCCTCCTTGGGTTTCCGAGGCAGTATCACTACGGAAGTAGATTGCCCAACTTAGCCTTTAAAAATTTTTTCTTTAGAAAAGTATAAAAAATTTCTTTCAAAACTGTAGCATCTATTAATTTACCTTATATTATTTCAATTTCAGAGTTAAAGAAGGGCCCTGTTACAGGTATAACAAAAGTACCGTACCCTGTAAAGACACTCAATTCTGACTTGGAGTTGGGAAGGCTTTATAGAGACTTTGAATTGAGACTTGAAAAATGAAATTTCCACACTCTTGAAAGGAGGAGGGCTTGCAGTTGAGGCTAAGGAAGCAATAGCATGAGGAAAAGGACTATATAGTGTACTTTGAAAGGTATAGTTGGAAGTAAGGCTAGAGAGTTGAGATCAGCCAGATGGAATAATGCTAAGAACACCATGCTACGAATAGTGCTGTGAACACTATGCTTGGGCTTGATTGTGTAGGCATGTTTTTTTTTTTTGAGAAAGAAAATGACACCCATTTTAATTGTAAGAGAAGTCTGGAAGAATGGGTGTTGGATTAGAAAGAATAGTAGAGGCCTGTTGATGGTTGAATATATCTGAAAATTCCTGGATGACTTTGTAACCATAAAACATTTTTTAGTTTTTCTTTAGTATAGGGATAGCTACTAATATTTTTCTTCAGATGTTAGATACAGTCTTCATCGTGAGGAAAAATACCTTTGTCAACAGAATATATATATTTTAATATTGAGTTAGATTGCTTTCTTCTATTACCAAAGCTTGCATGTGTTGCTTGGTTGTTGCTGTAATTAAAAAAACAGATTTTTAATCTCTTTAATATTAATAAGAATTAGGCATTTATCATTAGTAGGTGGATACTACAAAAATTTTTAATGGGAAAATCAGCAACTATAAGACTAGTGTCATTTTTGGGGGGAATGGATTTTGGCTCGTATCCCCAACTGGTTTAGGGAAAAAGAAACCTGGGAGTAGGATGATATGTTTTCTCTGGCCAGTTGTGTAAAGTGAAAATCACCCTGAACCAGGAGCCAGAGGACTTGGTTTATAATTCTGCTGCCTGCAGTTTTTAATTATGCAACTCAGGGAAAATCTTGTAACTTCTGTGAGTCTTTTGTGGTAAAATAAGTGTAAAGTACCCACCTAATAAGGAGTTTATGAGATCCAAGAAACATTTTATTTTTGATTTAGAAAAAAACAGGTACATTATCTACCTCCTACATCCTAAAAAGCGAGAATGGCCAGACCTGATCACACCTACTTTGGTCACGTTGTCAGAAGGGACTAGTCCCTGGAGAAGGATATCTTGCTTGGTAAAATGGAGGGTCAGTGAAAAAGGAGAAAACCCTCAACAAGATGGATAGACGCAGTGGCTGCAATGGTGGACTCACGTATAACAAGGATTGTGAGCATGGTGCAGGATCGGGCAGTGTTTCCTTCTGTTGTACACAGGGGTGTTTTGGGTTGGGGCCTACTCACTGGCAGCTAATGATGACAACTCCACTACTTCCTAAAAGATTTGTTGACATATATGTGTTTTAAAATCTTGGTTAAAGATTGATTAAAGGCACTGTGATTCACCCAGTTGGCCAAATCAGTAGCTTTGAAGCCTTGATTTTTTTTGTATCCTTTATTCCTATGTTTAATTTGCCACACAATTCTATTTTACTTCTTTCATCAAAATTCTGTTCCATCAGCTCTGTATTCATTGCCTCATATCAAGTCCTTTTCATCCATTACCTGGACCTTTGCAGTAATTTGCTAAGTAGACCTCCTATCTTCAGTTGCATTCACCAAACAAGCACATTTATAGCAATTGTTATTTGCCAGGTACCACTCCTCGGAAGGAAGATAGGGCAATCTACTTCCGTAGTGATACTGCCTTGGAAACCCAAGAAGGGGTCGCTATGAGTCGGGGCCGACACGATGGCACATAACAACAACAACAACAACATTTCAGCACTTTACAAATTCGAACTCATTTAATCCGTTCAGCTTCCATAATGCCACCTAGGGATGTCTCTCAGATCTGCTCAGTTTTCTTACCCATTTAAAGTTTTTCAAGGGCTTCCTTGTCTTAGCATTCCCATTCATCTTCTGTTATCTTACTCTGTAATCCAGTTATATGTAGCTCTCCAGAGTGCTCTGAACAAGCCAGGTGGTTTTACACCTCTGCAAGCTTTCTTCTATCTTTCTACCTACTAATTGCTTCCTTTCAGCTCAGGTTGTTCAGGATGTAACCTCTGCCAGTTGCAGTATTAATCGCTCCATGATTTTAGTCTTGTTTGTAGTTATTTGAACAAAGTTTTGTCTCGTTCTTTTGCCCCTGAAATCCTTGATTCTGGAAACTCTATTTTCTTTTTTATTCATCTTTGAGAACACCCTGCCTAGTGAAGAAGCCTGGATGCTCAGTAATTGATTCAGGCAGGAAACTTATTGATGGTTGGTAGATGTCTTCTACTCAGGCATCCTCCCTTAAGCATGATGTTACCCTTTTATAAAACAAAACCATCATATTATTCATATTACTTTGGTATGTGCTAATGTTAATTACATTATTGCATGTAAGGCCCAGAATTTACAGTGCTTTTGAAATATAGACGGCACACTTTCTGGGCATACACATATTCACATCGACATTGTGAGTACAAAATGGAAGTTGACCCTGTGTGTGTGTAGCCATAGTTATATATTATTTAAAAAATTCTAAAACAAAACCTTAAAAAATTTTTTTCACAAGGCCATTGCCAAGGTCACAGGGCTGATATGCATTCCTCAAACTTCAAAGATAACATAGAGGTGTTATTGGAATCTATTGTACGTAATATGACTCGCTCCTTCCTCTTTGGCAATATTTTGATTTATTTTCCTAAGCGAAAGGTGCAAAGATCTTATTGCAGGAGTTCTGTTACACCATTTGATGAGTCCTAGTGGAAGTTGGACTTGGGAGCTTAGAAGAGAAAGAACTAATGATATTACTCTGTTTGGACCTAACAATTGTACCAATTTATATAAGGAGTATAATGTACCTTTTGCTCTAAAGAGGGAAAAAGAACCCTTTTCTTTTCTTGCCCTCTCAGCCACTGCCACTATTGCTGGTGCCTGTCCCTCTGACCTCCACCAGTAGCACCAGCAGTGGCAGCAGCAGCAGCAGCAGCAGCAATGAGGACAACCAGAATCTGGCCCCCATAAGGTTTTAATATGAGTTCACAGATGTCCAAATCACATAACATCCATTTCACAGATCATTAAGCAATGCGTACTGGTATGTGATTGTGATCAGTTAATCTTGATTGTAATTATGAGCTTATTTTTTTCCTGGGAACAAATTTTTTACATCTTGATACGTTCTTCTCAAATGGTTTACATCCTGACCTTTTTTGCCCTGGGAATACATGTTGACCTCATCATTCTTACATCTGACATGAATGCCTTCAGTTTGAAACTTTCCCATTTACAAAAAGTACTCAAGGATTGAAAACAGATAGGTGTGGGAGTCACTGGGTGGTACAAATGGGTAACACACTTGGCTCATAATGGAAAGGTTGGAGGTTTAAGTCTTCCCAGAAGTACCTTAGAAGAAAGACCTAGTGATCTACTTGAGAAAAATCACAACCATTGAAACCCTATGGAGCACAGTTCCATGTCACCATGAATTGGAGTTGACTTGAGGACATCTTTTCTCTCCCTTGACCCCACAAAGTGTTCAGTCCTTGTTTTGTATGAAAATAGCTTTGTGACTTTGGGAAACTTACTTAACTACTCTGAGCTTCAGCTTTTCCTCTGTAAAGTTTGCAGTACTTTCTGGACCTACTTCCTAGAGTTGTTCAATTAGAAAACATTTCTGAACATGCATGTGTGTGTGTGTGATCAATATAAAGTACTATCTATAATTGTAAAGGGAGAGAGTAGGAAGTGATATCCTTATTATTAATAAGGAGCTTTCTCCAAATTTTGGCAAATTTTAAATGGGCTTTGAACTGGTTCAAACCAGTTCATTCATAGCTGACAAAATGAAATACAACCTGATTTTTAAAATTTGAGTGAAGCAAAATGACAGCTGGAATGGGGAAAATTTTGAGTCGAGACTCTGGAATGGGAAACTTGGAAGAGATTTAGTGAGCCCTTTCAGGACTTTCAGGAGCCTGATGCAGGAGATTGGATTATTGCCAGGACGGTGTAGAGTGATACACATTCAGAGCAGGGTGGTTGGCAGCCATTTTTAAGTGGCATATCATTGTTTCCATCTCTGGTATTCAAGAGAGTTGGTTGCTATGAAACACACACTGACCTTGTTTTCTAAGAATGAGATAAAGTTTCTAGCTGGGCGTTGACCTGTACCTTTTCCCCATTCTGGCTATCGTCTTGGTTTACCCACATTTTACCAGCTCAGGTCCATTCCAATTTTGCTACATTGTCAATGACAGAGCCAAGAAGAATCAGTTTGAAGCACTGGTTTTAAATGGTATTAATGGAAGTTACTTCTGTAAGTGTTCTGGTTGCTCTAAAGTGAGTAGCATATGACAACACTGTGACAAGGTGTGGAACTGTCATCCCTTGGGTGACTTAGAGCTGGTGGCATTGCAGCAAATTGCAGAATTTAGGATCTCCTGTGGCAGGACCAAAAAGCCAGCCTGATCTCCAGTAGGACAGGACTTTTAACACCTCTGGTGGATAAAGGGAAGGAGAGAATTCACACCTTTTCTATTATTGCCACTCAGCTTGTTGTACTTTCTTCTTTTTATTTTGAGTGGTTGGTGTGAAGATCTTCTGATAGGACTGAGGAGAATTGACTTGAAATATAATATGCTTAGATTTTATTTTATCAGCCTTAGTTCCAAGGGTAGGTATTAAGAATGTGAAGGGAAGACTGTCTAGGTGATTTGACTATAGCTGAAGGAGAAACTTAAAAATGAATTTTAAGGATGGTGCCAAATTTAGTTCTGTTTTCTACAGACCCCAAAGGAAGGAGTATATTCTCCGAGTGGACGTCCCAGACTGGTAGGTTTGTTTGGGTTACTTTTTTTTTTCTCCCCCTTATTATTGGCCTGGTAATGCTCCCCCACCTTTTTCTTTCCTCTCTCTCCCTCTTTCTCTTCATTTCTTTTTATAAAAACAGAGTGGTATCACTTACACACTATAAATAAAATTGAGGAAAAACCTTAAATATAAACTTCATGTAGTTGGTTAATTGGATTGATTCATTATCACTTTTGAATGAAAGATACATGCCAGGATAGAAGTTAAGTGGTGCCAGCATCTAGAAAGGTGGGCAAAAAATATTATTTTTATACTGAAAACTTTAAAAAATCTGAACTTGGTCATCTGACATGTATTTTTTAACTTAAAAGGAAGATGAATGAAGCAGAATACTACTTGGTTATGAAAGTGACTGATACTGAATAAATTGATTGATTGATTTCTCACCTGTAGATTCAGACTGTCAACCTGCTAGTATCTATTATACTTTATATACACATATTGTAATATATATATATATATATATATATAAAATATATAATTTTTCTTTATAATTTATTTTCTTTGTAAAAGAATATGTATTTTTCTTTGTAAAATATATGTATGTTTTTTTCTTTCAATTTGCCTTCAGTGAGAAACAGAAAGAAATACACCTTTTTTCTATATTATATGTTGGGTATATAGGAAATGTTTGAATAATTGAAACAATGAAAAACAAAAAAGAAAGGTGAGATAATGACTTGGTATACTAGTGAGGTTAGTATATGTTATATTTCTGTGGTTTATTTTACTCTAAACATTAGGGTAATCTCCGAAAGTCACAAAATATGAATGTAAGCTGTTTTCTGGGTTCCCATCTGGTAATGCAGTTTGCTTGCTGCAGGTAGTTGGGAGTTGCTTAGTGGTTAAATCGATACCTTATGCTTAGGTAAGGACGCAGTACAGAGATACTGTCACTAGGGAGATACTGGGGTAGGCGTAGACGTTTTTACCCAGACCACATGGTCAAGTCATTGATTCTTGTCACTTCTTAAAGTTGGCATTTGATAACTTCTCCACTTTATTCTTGTAGTATGGTGGGGTATTGCTCTTAAAAGTGTGTATGTTAGTCTTGGGGTAGAATGAAAAAGGGCATTGGGACACATACTAGTATAGTATTGAAGAAGGAATGCAGCTTTATCCTCACATGATGCCTGAGTGACACCCTTGAAGGACCCAGGGTAGATAGATGGTAGATGATGTCTCAGGTTCTGCATGATACTTCCTTTTTAGGTAAGCACATGTATGCTCAGATCCGTTTTTCTTCTCTGAAGTCTAATCCTCAGTCTGGGTCATCTGTTGGGTGCAGATCACCTAGGAACCCTCCTCTGACCCTTCTTAAACCAGTTTCTCTGGTACAAAAAGCATCTTATATACCCAATAACTTAGCAAAAGTTTGGAAACCTTTTTCACAAAAGTTGTGGTCCGTGTGAAATAGCTAGGAAGTAAATGCGTAGTAAACAATTTTAAAAAAAGGAGGTGGGGTTTCAAGAATAGACAAAGTGAAAATGATCCAATTTGAAGGACATCTGACAGTTCTTAGTCTCATTGCCTTTATTATGAGTCATTGTAGTGATCATTGTGAACCTTCAGGGGAGGTTGAGAAGTTAGAGAGTATTAAGTTTACCTGCCATTCCTATTTTTTATAGTATGGCATTTACCCACTGCCATCAAATTGATTCCGACTCATAGCAACCCCCATTGGATTCCCAAAGCTGTAAATCTTTACTGACGTAGATTGACTCATCTTCCTCCCACAATGCAGCTGGTGGGCTTGAACCAGTGACTTGCTTCACAGCCAAATGGCATTTATTCACTGCTGTCAAGATGAACCTGACTCATAGAGACCCCGCCTTGGGTTTCGGAGGCAGTATCACTACGGAAGTAGATTGCCCAACCTTCCTTCCAAGGAGTGGCTGGTGGGTTTGAACCACCAGGCTTCTGGTTAGCAGTCAAATGCCTTAGGCACTATGCTACCAGAGCTCCTAAGTGGCATTTAGAGCTTACTATTTATCCAGGATACACATTTTGATTGTCCTCTCCTTGAAATAAACAGTTTGATGTGATGGGATAGATTATGGTGCAACATAATAAAATATATTTGAAGCCATAAGTGTAGAAGTTTAAAAGTGGGGGTGTCACTTTGTTATTGGGTATGTATATGTGGGTATGAAGGAACCAGAATTTTGTAATTCAAGGCATACAGTTATTTATTGTTACCTGCAACAGTGTTTGAATTACCTGGTGAAATATTCTTGGTTTCCAAAGGAACTGGTCAAAGAAGGAAAAAAAAAAAAAAATACTATTTTTCACTTTTGGGGGGAAAAAAAACTAGAGTTTTTATTTGGTTTTGTTCGAAATTGCTTGTAAATACAGGTCTTAAATAATTAATTACTCCATTTACTCTGACATTTTTCTTATGAGGAATAGTTACACTTAATCTTATTTTGGGGGAGTTCTGGTAGCATAGTGCCTAAGGCACTTGACTGCTAACCAGAAGGCTGGCAGTTCAAACCCACCAGCCACTCCTTGGAAAGAAGGTTGGGCAATCCTACTTCCGTAGTGATACTGTCTCGGAAACCCAAGGAGGGGTCGCTATGAGTCGGGGCCGACTTGACGGCACATAACAACAACAACAATCTTATTTTGGAGGCTGGAATGATTATATTTTTTTAAATAGTTGCAGCAACATTTTTAATACTGACAAAGTATATATCTCAAATGTGTTCTTGGCCCACTATGGACAATGGCAATGCTTTTAAAATACTGTTTTCACCTTGCTACACTGAAGAAAAAAACTCATTTTAAAAGGCATTGATTAGAGAGTATCTAACCAATTCTGTTAGTTTCTCACCAGTTTCTGTGAGCTATCATGAACTATAAATGAATAAATTAAGAACAGAGTATATTTTTCTATTTAAAAATCAAATGTTAATGAAATTTAAAACAACTGTATATTAGTAAAAGCAAATAGGTATACATTGTTTGGGAGAGAAACAATTATTTTATAATACCACTAAGGAAAAAAATGCCTTTATGACACTTCAGATTTTTGTTTTAGACTAACTGTAATAATTCTTAAACTTACAGATTTTTAGCTGTAGTATTTTTTTTAATGCATTTTATTGAGGTATAGTTTATGTGCAATGAAATACTGAAAACTAAAGTGACATAAGTCAAGGTATTCTTTTTTTTTTTTCTTTGCAGTGTTCCCTCCCCTCCCATCCCCCTTGCAACCAACAAAGAAAGATCCCTCCATATATAAACCTTTCCTTGACCCTCCACAACAACAAGCTAATACTATATTTTGTCCTTCTGTGATTGACTTATTTCACTCAGCATAATGTCTTCCAAGTTCATCCATATTATGTGGTGTTTTGCTGACTCTACATTATTCTTCCATGTTGCATAGTATTCCATTGTGTATGTACCATAGTTTGATCCCATTCTTCTGTTGATGGGCACATAGGTTGTTTCCATTTTTTTGCTATTGTAAATAGTGCTGCGATGAACATGGGTGTGCATATATCTGTTCCTGTCCTGGCTCTCACTTCTCTATGATATATACCTAATAATGGGATTGCTGAGTCAAGTGTTATCTCCAATATCAGCTTTCTAAAGAATCGCCATACTATTTTCCACGGTGGTTGTATCACTTCACAGCCCCACCAGCAGTGTATGGCAGTCCTAGTCTCTCCACATCCCCGCCAGTATTTGTTTTTTTCTGTCTTGTTGAACCTTGCCATCAGTGCTGGGGTGAGATGGTATCTCATTGTTGTTTTGATTTGTATCTCTCTGACAGCTGATGATTGTGAGCGTCTCTTCATGTGTTTGCTGGCTGCCTGAATATCCTCGCTAGTGAAGTGTCTATTCATGTCTTCTGCCCATTTTTCAATTAGATTGTTAATGCCTTTGCTGTTGAGGCATTGGAGTTTTCTATAAATCTTAGAGATAATTCCCTTGCTAGATATGTAATTTCGACAAGTATGAATTTGTTGCTGTCATTTTATTATGTGTTTTTTCATAGTGTTGATTTCTTCCATATGATTTGCTATGCTGAGCTCGTTTTGTTTATGAATCGTGTTATCACTTCCTTCATTGCAACTGTTTTAGTATTTGCTAAATATTTGTGCTGTCCTTCTTTTTCATTTTGATGTGAAAGTTTATCATTTTTCTTTGAGGTTGCCCTGTGGTTTATAGTTTTCTTCCCAAGTTTAGAAAAGTCCGTTTATCTTGTAGTTGTCTTAACTTCCCTACCATTTAGAAGTTCTGTAGCGACACAGTTTTTTCCCTCTTTTTGATTTGTAGGTAGTTGTCCTCATTTGTCAATTGATGTCTCTGGTTTCCTGTTTACAATCTTGCAGGCTTATTTACTTTGGATATTTCCGTAGCTGGGTTAGTTTCTGGGTTATGTTGTCATATGTGTTAATGGTCAGTTATTGTTTGCTACTGCTGCTTCTCTGTCCAAAGGACTCCCTTTAGTATCTCTTCTCAGGTTGGTCTGGTTTTAACAAATTCCCTTAATTTCTCCTTATGTAGAAATGTCCTAATTTCACCATCACATCTGAGGGACAATTTTGCTGGGTATATAATTCTTGGTTGGAAATGTTTCTCTTTCAGGGTTTTACATATACCATCCTATTGTCTTCTTGCCTGCATGGTTTCTGCCAAGAAATCTGAGCTTAGTCTTATTGGTTGCCTCTTGTAGGTAACTTTTGTTTTTCCCATGCTGCTTTCAGGATTCTTTCTTTGTCTTTGGTTTTGTTGAGTTTGATGATTATATATCTTGGTGATTTTCTTTTGGAGTCTGTCCTGCTTGGGGTTCACTGGACTTCTTGAATGGATATATTCTCATCTTTCATCATATCAGGGAAATTCTCTTCTAACAGATCTTTGACAATTTTCTCTGTGGTTTTATTTGTCTCTTCCTTTTCTGGAATTCCGATGACATGTAGGTTATTCCTTTTGATGTTATCCCACATGAACCTTAGGCTATTTTCATTTTGTTTGGATCTTTTTTTCTGACTGATCCCTTGCTGAAGAAGTATTGAGGTATTTGCCTTTGGTCTCACTAATTCTGTTTTCTATTGATTCAATTCTACTCTTTGCCCGATCAATGTGTTACCTGTTTCTGAAAATTTGGTGTTAATCTTCTGGATTTCTGTTTGTAGATTTTGTATCATTTCTAATTTTTAATTTATTTTGTCATTTTACTCTTGTATTGTCTTTCAAAATTGTTCTAGGGTCTTCACTGTGTTTTCCTCAGTTTTGTCAGTGTTTTCCTTGATCTGTCTCTCAACTTGTTGAAGGTACCTAAATATAATTCTTTTGAATTTCTTATCAGAAAGTTCCAATACTGCTTCTTCCTCAGGGATGTGTTTTGGGTCTGTGTCCTGGCCCCTTGTTTCTCCTGCTTTGTCTTGCTGCTTTGTGTGGACTGTGATGCTTTGTTGTCTCCAAGGCATTGCGACGTTTTTGTGTTTATATTTAATTGATGATTGTATGTTGGAGTGACTTGCCCATGATTTTTGCTTTTTTTGTGTATAATCTATGTAAGCAGGGTACTGTGCTGTGCCCCTCTGTTCACTAGTTGGCAGCACTTACACACTCACCACCTGTCTCCTGTTGTCAGCCTCTCATATGTCCCTGCCATCCTTGGCAAATGGTGCCTATTCTTAGGGCCCTAGAATCTTAATGAGAATGCTGTCATTTTAAAATCCCAAATGGCCACCACTTGTAAACATTCAAAATGGCTGCGCCTTCGGTCACTTTAAATATTCAAAATGGCACCACTGGTAAACATTCAAAATGGCTGCGCCCTTGGTCACTTTAAATATTCAAAATGGCCACCACTTGTAAATATTCAAAATGGCTGTGCCCTTGGTCACTTTAAATATCCAAAGTGGCCACAACTTGTAAACATTCAAAATGGCTATGCCCTCAGTCATTGGTGCCTAATCCACTTCTGTATAGTTCCTTTTATAACTCACAGCTCCAGGGTTATCTTCTGTATCTCTGTCAATTGGTTTCTCTTTTCTTAGTTGAAGAGGGTCTGTGTAGCTTGTTTGCTTATTCCTCCATCTTACTGGAAGTCCAAGTTCACAGATTTTTTGAGAAAAATAAAACTTTCTTGCCTATGCATTTCTGCATGCACAATACTTTATTTTAAATACCAACTTTCATAGCTTAATCTTTAGAAGGCATTGTAAACTTCAATTAAATCACAAATCAACATTTATAATTTCCCTCAATGACCAGAAAATGACCAGATTCATGGCATTCAGTTAATAACATTGCTTGATGGCCATCTGGCTGACAGTGCTTAACACTGGCTGCTGCCTAAGAAGTTACTGCAACTTCAGAGACCAAAATGTGGATAAAAAAATGTGTTTGTGGGGTTTGATAGTTCCTTCAAAAGTTATATAGTGCTACCATATGACTGAACAACTCTACTTTTAGTTACATACCTGAGAGACTCAAAAGCAGCAATGCAAACAGAAACATGTATAGCAGTGTTCACTGCAGAACTTTTCACATTACACAAAAGGTGGAAAGAACAGAAATGTCCATCAGCAGATGAATAGATAAAATGTGCTATGTAGATACAATGGAATACTACTCAGCCATAAAGGAAAATGAAGTTGAGATATATGACAGTGTGGATGAACCTTGAAAACATTATATAGAGAAATAAAAAGGACACTAATATGAAATACCTAAAATAGGCAGATGTATAGCAATCAGAGTTTAATAGAGATTGCCAGGGCAGGAATCATTTTTTAGGTAGCACTGAGTTTTTGTTTATGGTGATGGAAAATTTGGCAACAGATATTAGTGATGGTTGCACAACTAATTGATGTAATTTAATTGTTTTCACTGAATTGTACGTGTAAAAAATGTTGACATGGCAGATGTTCTGTTATCTATATTTTTATAATTAAAAATGTCTAGGAATGAAGAAAATATGATAGGTATTTATATCGTTTTGCCAAAAGTGGTAACTTCTTTTGCCTCATCTCTCTGGTGATGTTCGTTGGAAACAAGATGGGTTTTATATTCCAATTCCGTAGCATCACTGACTATTCTGAAATAAACATCCTTTTCTGAACTTTCAGAGGGTTTTCACTGCCTCTTCTTTCACACCACCCTTTACCAGTTTCTGGGTCCTCTTGAGGGGCCACCCTTTCCATTTGACCAGATTCTTCCTGTCAGTTTTAGTTTGCTTCAAAAATACTTGCCACCATACTTGTTGAGACTGATTGCAGTCTTTGGGAAGGAAGACTGTCACTAGCTGTTGACATTGTCATCTCTGTTCTAAACAGTGGTACAGTGGGCAAAAAGTATCAGACTTGAATCAGAAGACTTGATTCTTTAGGAAAATCCTGTCTTTGGGCTTCAGTGTTTTTCATATGAACTCTGAGTTGTTTGGTGATCTATTGGTAAGAAGTACTATAGTTTTCTTTCTTACAACCATGTGGTCTAGAGGTTGGTGATTGCTCTTGTTGTTGTTGTGATGTGCCATTGAGTCAGGTTTAACTCATAGTGACCCTATGCACAACAGAATGAAACACTGCCTAGTCCTGTGTCATCCTCACGATACTTGCTATGCTTGAGCCCATTTTTGCAGCCAGTGTCAGTCCATCTCATTGAGTGTCTTCCCCTTTTTCACTGACTCACTACCAGGCATGATATTCTTCTCTAGGGACCGGTCCCTCCTGATAATGTGGCCAAAATATGAGAGACTGTGTCTGGCTGATCTCACTTTTAAAGAGCATTTTGGCTGTACTTCTTCCGAGACAGATAAGTTTGTTACTCATAGTATATTTGATATTCTTCACTAACACCATATTTCACATGCATAAATTCTTCTGTGGTCTTCCTTATTCATTGTCTAGCTCTCACATGCATATGAGGCTATTAAAAAGATAATGGCATGGGTCAGGTGCACTTTAGTCTTCCAAGTGACATTTTTGCACTCTGACGCTTTATAGAGGTCTTCTGCAACAGAGTTTACATCATTTGATTTCTTTACTGCACTTCATGGGCATTGATTGCTGATCCAAATAAAATGAAATAATTAACAATTTCCATCTTTTCTCTGTTTTTTATGATGTTGCTTATTGGTCTAGTTGTGAGGATTTTGGTTTTATATTGAGGTGTAATCTATACTGAAGGCTGTCTTTGCTCTTCATCAGTAAACACTTCAAATCATCTTCGCTTTCAGCAAGCAAGATTGTGTTATCTATTATCCCAGATTATTAATGAGTCGTCCTCTAATTCTGATGCCATGCTCTTGTCCACAGAGTTCAGCTTTTAAGATATTTGTTGCGCATACAGATTGAATGAGTATGGTGAAAGGTTACATCCCTGATGCAGACCTTTCCTGATTTTAAACCATATAGTATCCTCTTACTCTGTTCGAAGGACTGCCTTTTTGGTCTATGTACAGATTCCTCATGAACACAGTTAAGCGTTCTGGAATTCCCATTCTTTGCCATGTTACCCATAATTTGTTATGATCCACGCAGTTGATTACCTTTGCGTAGTCAATAAAATACAGTAAACATCTTTCTGGTTTCCTTTGCTTTCAGCCAAACTCCATCTAACATCAGCAAAGATATCCCTCATTCCATGTCCTCTTCTGAATCTGGCTTGAATTTCTGAAGTTCCCTGTCAGTGTACTGCTGCAACCGTTTTTGAATTATCTTTACCAAAATTTCATTGCGTGTAGTATTAATGATATTGTTTGATAATTTCTGCATTCTCTTGGATCACATTTCTTTGGAATGAGCACAAATATGGTTTTCTTTCAGTTGATTGGCCTGATAGCTGTCTTCTAAATTTTTGACATAAATGATTGATCTCTTTCAGTGCTGCATCCGTTTATTCAAACATCTTAATGGGTATTCAGTTAATTCTTGGGCTTTTTTTTGCCAGTTCTTTCAGTGCAGCTTGGACTTCTTCCTTCAGTGCCGTCAGTCCTTGGTCATGTGCTACCCCTGTAATGGTTGAACATCGACCAGTTCTTTTTGTATAGTGACTGTGTATTCCTTCATCTTCTTTTGATGCTTCTGCATTATTCAATATTTTGTCCTAGAATCCTTCTATATTGTAACTCGAGGCTTGAATTTTCTTTCTTAGTCTGGGGGCCCCACTGAAACTTGTCCACCCTGGATGATTCTACTGGTATATAAAAATAACTGTTAGCATAGCTTCCAGCATCACAGATGATGCAAGCCACCACAATATGATAAATTGAATTAATATGTGGTGGGTGGTTGCTCTTACTACTACTAAATTTCTGTGGACTACCTTGGGGGGGGTCACTGATGTAATAAGTAGACACACACCCTGAATTCCAATGGCTCAGCTGTTGAACCCTGTCAGCAGACTCTATTCTCTAGCAAATGGAACACTTTTTTTTTTTTTTTTTTTTGCAATTTATATGTCCAACATGGTGCCTTTTTAAATTCACTCAAATTATATTTGGATATCTTACTTGTCATTCAGATGAGATAATATATGTAAAGGGCTGCTACATGTTACAAAGTCAGAAGATACAGGTTCTCTGGTTTTTCCCACCTGATTTTAAAGGTTTTTTTTTTTTTTTTTAGCTTTTATTAAATTTATTGGTTATTGGATGCCTTTACTTCTCAGCTTATTTATAGAGCAGATTGTCCTCTTTTGTGTCCATTAACAGAATCTATCCTGTCTTACATCAGTGAACTCTTTCTACCTCCCAAATCCCACTATTATGATTTTAAAATATGAAAAAGATTTAAAATAGTTAGCTAGCAGATCTAATTTATGTTAAGAGAACATAGGCCTACTCCTTCACAATGTAGGCAGTTTGATCTTAGGAGATGTTAGTGTGAAATCAGTGCAAATAGCTCATGCACTTGACTATTAAATGAAATGCTGGTGGTTTGAGTCCATTCACAGGTGCCTTGGAAGAAAGGCCTGGTAAGTTACTTCTGAAAAATCATCTGCTGAAAATCCTATGGATCACAATTTTACTCTTACACATCTGGGGTTACCATCAGTCAGAGTTGACTCAATGGCAACTAGTTTTTAACTTTAGTAGCTAAAGTATGACTAAGATATATATCTATTATATAATTACATATATATGTGTATATGTATATATGTATGTGTATGTATCGTTTGTGTATGTATGTGTACATGTGTGTGCAACTGTATGTGTGTAGATTATATATTACGCACACATTCATTGGCATCAAGCTGATTCTGAGTCATAGCGATCCCTGTTGGGTTTCCAAGGCTGTAAATCTTTATGTAAGCATATTGCCTTATCTTTCTGCTGTGGAGGGGCTGGTAGATTCGAACTGCTGACTTTTTGGTTAGCAGCCAAATGCTCCTAGTATGTATGTGTGTATGTATATGATACTAAAAACCTCTTTCAAGTTGTTGTACCTTTTCCGATAGTAGATTTGAGAATTAGCAGTTGGTTCTGAGGTTTCTGAGTGAGTGACTGTTTTGGAAATGTAAGTGAATTCAGCCCTTCCCTCATTCCTGACTTTTTAAAACTCCATCTCTTCCCCTTACTTACTGTTGTCTACCCATAGTGGCCTCTGTGCTGTGAACATTCCAGTCATGGTCCTGCCAAGGCCTTTGCATTGATTTGGACTGCTCTTTCTGAAGGTATCTGCCAGGCCATGTTCCTCACTTCTTTAGTTTTCTGCTCAAATAGCATGTTCTCTGTGCCACGAAAAAAGAAAAGTAACCTTTCTCTATTCCTTAATCCATCAGTATTAATTTTCAGGGCACTTATCACCTCTCTGAATGTAAGTTCCATGAAAGCAAGGATTTTTTTCCATGCAGTGCTCTCTTAAGCATCTTATATTTACCAGAATGATATCTGACTCATAACAGTTAGTCAACAAATATTTATATGACTCATAACAGTTAGTCAGCAAATAAACTCCACAAAGGCAGAGTTTTGTTGTATTCATTGCTGTAGCTGTACCACCTTGAAGAGTGTCTGGATCACAGTAGATGATTTAATAAGTAATATGTAAAGAGTTTCTGCAAATTTGATTATGCATAGTTAATTATTCAACTATACTAAGCACATGCAATTATATAGACCAAAACCAACCAAACCCAATGCCATTGAGTCATTTCCTATTCATAGTGACCCCCATTGGATTTCTAAGGCTGTAAAACTTTATGGAAGTAGATTACTTCATCTAGCTCCCATGGAGCGGCTAGTGAGTTCACACCACTTACCTTATGGTTAGCAGCCAAATGCCTTAACCACAGCACCACCAGAGCTCCCTGTAGTTATAGAGATAACTATGTCCCTTAAAAAGTAGACATAGTTGTTCCTATATACCAAGGTTTTACCTAAAGTGTAACACAATAACAGAAGAAAGGCCACACCACATAGTGGTTAAGAGCTTGAATTCTGTAACAAAACTGTCTTACCTGGTCTCCATCCCCACCTTTGCCACTTACAGTGTGACCATAGGGAAGTTATTAACCTCCCTGTGCCTTACTTTCCTCCTTTGTAAAATGGAATGGTAATAGTACCTGTTTCATACAATTGTTATGAGGATTAAGTGAGTTAATATTTAGAATAGTGTGTGTGTGACAGAGTAAACTTTATAAAACCAAAAACCAAACTCACTGCCATCAAGTCGTTTTGACTCATAGCAACCTCATTGGGTTTCTGAAGCGGTAAATCTTTATGGAAATAGGCTGCCTCATCTTACTTCTGTGGAGGACCTGGTGGGTTTGAACCACCACCCTTCTGGTTAGCAGTCAAATGCCTTAGGCATTATGCCACCAGCGTTCCTTAAACATTATAGGAGTGTTTATAAAATATGTAGAAAAGGTATCTATGAATAATTGTTTTTAGTTACCTAGTGCTCCCATAGCAAAAGATATCACAAGTGGATGGCTTTAAAGAACAAATAGATATTTTCTTGAGATTCTAGAGGCTAAAACTCCAAATCAGCGTGGCCCGCACTCCTAGTTTCTGGTGTCTGCTGGCAATCCTTGGCATTCTTTTGCTGCTTAGAGATACATTAGTGTCATCTTCCTTTATGCATGTATCTCTCCTCTTTTTATAAGACACCACTTAGAAGAGATTAGGACCCATTCTACGCTGGTATGATCTCATTAAGTAACATAACAAAAGAAAGCCCCAAACAGTCATATTTACAGGTATATCCATTAGAAATAACACAAATCTTTTTTGATGATGCAATTCAGTCTGTAACAATAATGGCACTAATTCATTCAGAGTGGGCAGTAAGGACTGGAAAAGTACCCTGTTATTTCTGTAGTCTTAAGTGAGGATGGCTCCTTTGAGCTATGTCAGGATGAGCTTGGATAGTTTAAATGAGACAATTCATGTAAAATGCTTAATACAGTGTCTGGCACAAAGTAAACAAATGTTAGTTGTCATCATTTTACATCCATCTTCATCACTATTACTACCAACATCAATAACATTATTATTGGATAGTTTGATGACATGAGCTAATACATCTGGCAGCATTTTTATTAAGTATAAACCATTATATAATTGTTAGTACTCAGCAGGAATTAATAATTTTATAAGGGCAGTTTCCTGAATAGAATCCATTTTCAAAATTTATATAGGATACATTTCTTTAGATAAAACTGCATCTTATTTAAAATAATTTAAGGACCTATATAAGAGAACTAAGGAGCTCTGGTGGCATAGTAAGTAGGTAAGGCATTTGGATGCTAACCAAAAGTTCAGAGGTTCAAACCTACAAGCTGCTCTGTGGGAAGAAGATGAGGCAATCCACTTCCACAAAGATTTATAGCCTTGGAAACCCATTGGGGGTTGCTTTGAGTCTGAATTGACTCAATGGCAGTGGGTTTTTATAAGACAACCATAAATAAAACCTAATTCCTGATACTACTGATAGCTATTTCTCTGTTTAGTTCAGAAGTTAAAATTCAGTCTTTTCCAATGAAGATCTATAATAAAGGTGGCCTAGAGAATACCTTTCAAACTACACTCTGTTTACTCCATACTGCATTTAGTAGTCCAGAAGAGGGTACTGAGATGCAAAGAAATGGTGCAGAAATGGGTCAACCCCACCAAGTCAATGAAAGAGGCTACACTTGCCTCTGAAACAGTTGTTTCCAATAAATAATTGGACTTCAGGAGTTCATACCTCTCTGTGGGCATGATCCAGATGATGAAAATTTTCACACACACCCCCTTCCCCAATGATACCCATAACTCTTCTGAGCCAACTTCTTAAAGAATGGAATATCTACAGTATTGTCAAGTCAGCTGTAACACAATGGACTTCTAAAACTTCTGATAAAAGCTGGGGATGACTCCTTTGCAAAGCAACTATTACTGGATGCCCAGCTTGATAGACACAGAGAAGAAAAAGATGCTGAATCATTTATATGTTCATTATTTGTACAGAAGTGTCTGTGGAAACTAGGATCAGTAAAGTCCCAGTTTTCAGAGTCAAGAAAGGCAAAATGAATCATTTGCAGATCGACTAGCTAGTTTTCTTGAAATGCTCTTAAAATGTTACTTGATATTCTGAGCTCACATCTTTCATGAGAAATGGCTCTTTGCTGTGTTACTTCACGACCTGATAAGGCATTAAAAATCTCTAATGACACCGTATCCTTTTCCACCCCGGCAAAAGGAAATAAAGCAAGGGAGTGACTACATTCCATTTTCTTGTAAATTAGTAAGTATACAGTCTGAAATTGACTGTGTCCTCTATTGACTGTTATTAAGATACATGGCAGACTCTGCTGGAGACAGTGCCCTGAATTTAGATAGCACATGCACACCTCTGTGTAGAAAAACACTGGTTTATCCAGGCAACAGATCCCATCCCATCCTGTTTTTCCAAATTCAGAATATCTAATTTAAAAAAAAAAAAAAAAGTTATTGAAAAGAATGTACTAGTAGCATAGTGGCTAAAGCACTTGACTGCTAACCAGAAGGCTGGCGGTTCAAACCCACCAGCCACTCCTCGGAAGGAAGGTTGGGCAATCCTACTTCCGTAGTGATACTGCCTCGGAAACCCAAGGAGGGGTCGCTATGAGTCGGGGTCGACTTGATGGCACATAACAACAACAACAACAACAATGATACAGCATAAGGACTAGCAGACATGTAAAGGGTACTGTCTAAGCTGCTAGACCCCAGTAACTTTGCTTTTGGGGTTTATTATTTTATAGCTAGTACAATGTAAGTGTAGCACCCACATGAAGAAAATTGACTTTAATACAGAAAGTGATCCGGTCTATTCTTCTGAGGAAAATCTGTAAAAATAAATGACAGATTTTTAAAAGAAACATTGCCTGAGCTAACTTCTTTGTTTTTCTCTCTGTAACACCTACACAAAATTCCTATATAATAAAAATAATGGCAATAGCTTCTTTGATATAGTGCTTATATCAATATAATTCTTAGTTCCTCCCTCCATTCACTTATACAACCTGTCAGTTTTTTAAAATAAATGCAAAAGGCGTAAATAACCAAATAATCATCTGAAACTCAATATATGCTTTAATATTATCTAACTCTAAATTTTGGGAGCTCTGTAGCATAGTGCCTAAGGCATTTGACTGCTAACCAGAAGGCTGGTGATTCAAGCCCACCAGCTACTCCTCAGAAGGAAGAGGAGGCAATCTAATTCCGTTGTGATACGCTTCGGAAACCCAAGGGAGGGGTTGCTATGAGTCAGGTACAACTCGACGGCAGTGTGTTTTCTTAATTTTTTTTTCCATATGTATTATCTGATGCTTGACAGTGATCAGTATTTTATTACTACGGATATACTAATATTTGAGGGAAGGTTTGACTAGCAATAATGGTTTTAAAGTGCCTTGATGGCACAGTAGTTAAAAATGCTGTTGCTAATCAAAGGGTTCGCAATTCAAACCCATGAACTGCTCTGTGGGAGAAAGATGTGTCTGTTTCTATAAAGATTTATAGCCTTGGAAACACTGAGACAATTTCACTCTGTCCCATAGGGTCACTATGAGTCTGAAATGACTTGATGGCAATGAGTTTTTGGATGCACCTAAGAGGGGAGGGTGCTCAATTTGATCTGAAAAAAAAAAAAAAAAACAATCTGAAGCACTTTTAATCACATACTTAAATCATCTTCTAATCATAGTAATAGATAGACTATACACTGTATCAAAAACCATTTATATTTTGATTTTGGGGGCACAATGAATACTTTTTTGAAGAAATTTTTTTTTTCTTGGCTTGAACAAACGTTAGTTTATTCTCTTACAGTTTGGGAGGCTAGAAGTCCAAGTTCAAAGTGAAAGCCCCTCAACCTTGGGCTTCAGCTCTGCCTCCTGCTCCCGGCCCACTGAAGTTGGAGGCTTTTCTTCACTCAGACAGCTGCTGGCTGCTGAGGCTGACAAACCCAAAGTTGAAAAATAAAAAGGCACAGTCCCAGTGTTAACCAGACAACATGGCAGGCTACTAATTTTTGAAGAGATTTTTATTGTGATTTGGGTGAAAGTTTACAGAGCAAATCCATTTTCCATACAGCAGTTCACATACAGTTTGTGTCATGACAAAGTAAGCTTGCTTTGCAGCAACTTTCTTCCCACTTCCTAGTTACTTCTTCCCTGTGTCAGTCATGTGTCAGTCTGTCCCATGTACTCCTGGCCCCTGGGCTGCCTCCTGTGCATACGTAGCCCTTCTGTTCTCCCATGATTGATTTCTGCAAGGAGTGTATCTACCTAATGTAAATGTTCAGCTCATATGCCTTGATTTTGTTGGGCTGGCAGCCACAGCAGTGGGTTCAATTCCAGACCTGAAGGGCAGCTATGGACCATAGTCTCAGGGGTTCTATCAGGCACTGCCAGACCAGCAAACCTGGTCCCTTTTTTTTTTTTTTCCCTAAATGAGTTTTGTTCTGTCTTGTTCTTTAACCCTATCCAGGATCTCCTACTCTCCTCCTTTGTGTGGTTGACAGTGGTAGCTGAGCACCATCTAGTTCTTCTGGTCTTATACTCCTAAAGGCTGAGGATTGCATAGTGTACCAGTCCCTTAGACTAATTGTTTCTATCAGTCTTTGGTTTTCTTCATTCTTGTTTGCTCTGGATGAGGAAAGACCCATTGTTGCATCTAGATGGCCACTTGTAAGCCTTTAAGATCCCAGTTGCTACTCACCAAAGTAGCATGTGGAGCAATGTTTTTGTGTAGTACATTATGCCAGTTGAGCTTGATGTTCCAAACACACAGGTCTAACTGCTAGCTCCATCTGAGTAGCTGGCAGTGGCCAAGAAGTGACTACAACCTTGTTCCTTGTCAGCTCTACTATATACCTGGACATTCTTAAAGAACATACCAATACACTTATAGAAAAATTGTCTGCACTCCCCCCTCCATAGGCATACCTAATCTTTCAGCCTGTCCACCCTTCTATCCACCTGTATGTCAATATTTGCCATCACCGACAACGCAGTACTGTATGTGCAAAAGGGTTCATCTTTGTGGTCTGTACCATCCATGCACCTCTCTATGTCTTCTTCTTCCTCAGTGGCACTATGTTAATCACTCACAGTTGATACATTGCCCTTCCCTTCACCCAAATCAATACTTGTCTCTACTTATCTAGCAGTACACCTCCCCTTCCCTTCCACCCCTGGTAACCAACAAAGAAAATTTCCTTCCTTAGATAAATCTTTCCTTGACTTTTTACAATAATGGACTAATAAAATATTTGTCCTGTGATTGACTTACTTTACTCAGCATAATGTCCTCTAGGTTCATCCATATTATGCAGTGTTTTGAAGATTCTACATTATTCTTTAGTGTTGCATAGTATTCCATTGTGTGTATGTACCATAGTTTGATTATCCATTCCTCAGTTGATAGACACCTAGGTTGTTTCCATCTTTTGTCTATGGTAAATAGTGCTGCAATGAACATGGGTGTGTATATGTCTGTTCTTGTCCTGGTTATCACTTCTTTAGGATATATACCTAGTAATGGAATGACTGGGTCAAATGATATTTCTAATTCCAACTTTTTAAGTAATTGCCATACTGCTTTCCACAATGGTTGTACCATTTTACAGTCCCACCAGCAGTGTATGAGAGTCTCAATCTCTCTGCATCCTCATCAGCATTTGTTATTTTCTGACTTGTTGAACTTTGCTCCTAGTGCTGGAGCAAGATGATATCTCGTTGTTTTGATTTGCATCTCTCTAATGGCTAATGATCATGAGCATTTCTTCATATGTTGGTTGCCTGAATATCCTCCTTGGTGAAGTGCCTATTCATGTCTTCTGCCCATTTTTTAATTGAATTATTTGTCTTTTTGTTTTTGAGATGTTAGAGTTTTCTATAAATTCTAAAGATAAATCCCATGTCAGATACATCATTGCTGAATATTATTTCCCAATCTTTAGGTTCTCTTTTGAATCTTTAATTTTTAGAAGGTTCCATTCATCTAGTTTATCTTTTGCTGTTTGTCCATTTAGGTAATGCTTGATAGTCTATTTATGCCATATATTAGGGCCCCTAAATTTGCCCCTACTTTTTCCTTGAGGAACTCTACAGTTTTAGGTTTCACATTTAAGTCTTTGATCTATCTGGAGTTAGTTTTTGTGTATAGTGTGAGGTACAGTTCTTGTTTCATTTTTCTGCAAATGGAGATCCAGTTTTGCCAGCACCATTTATTAAACAAACACTCTCTTCCCCATTTAATGGATTTTTGGCCCTTTGTCAAATATCAGCTGACCATAGGTCGATGGATCTATTTCTGGGTTCTCAATTCTATTCCACTGGTCTATGTGTCTGTCATTATACCAATACCAGGCTGTTTTGACTACTGTTGCTGCATAGTGGGTTTTGAGATCCAGCAGTGTGAGACCTCCTATTTTGTTGTTCTTCTCCAGTAGTGCTTTTTGCTTATCTGAGGTTACTTTCCTTTCCATGTAAAGTTAGTGATTGTTTTTTCCATATCCTTAAAGAATGTTGATGGGATATGGATTGGGATTGCATTGAATGTACAGATTGCTTTGGGTAGAGTTGACATTTTCACTATGTTCAAGCTTCCTCTTCATGAGCATGGTATGTTCTTCAATTTATATAGGTCTCTTAAGGTTTCTTGAAGTAG
>NW_006921611.1:16408506-16410181 GCF_000298275.1 Orycteropus afer afer
TATTCGTATTATTTGTATTCTCTTTCTCTTTTCATTTGTTAAATTTGCCAGTGGTTTGTCAATTTTATTGATCTTTTCAAAAAAACTAACTTCTGATCTCATTGATTTTTTTTCTATTGGCCTTCTATTTTCTGTTATATTGATTTCTGCTCAAATTTTATTATTTCCTTTCTTGTGACTGTAGGCTTTTCTTGCTGTTCTTTTTCTAATTGTTGGAGATGTTCATTTAAAGTGTTGATTTTGTCTCTTTTTTGATGTGTGCATTTATTGCTATAAATTAGCCTCTGTTCACTGCTTTTGCTATGTCTCAAAGATTTTGGAATGTTTTTTCATTTTCCTTTGATTCAAGGATTTATTTAATTTCATTTTTTATTTCTTCTGTTACCCAATTGTTCTTAAGGAGGGTGTTGTTCAGTTTCCATTGTTTGCTCTTTTTCCATTCATCTTCCTATTGTTTATTTCTAATTTTATAGCATTGTGATCTGTGAAAATGGTTTGCAATATTACAGTGTTTTTAAATTTATGAAAGCTTGCTTTATGGCCTAACATACAGTCTAGCATGTAGAATGTTCCATGTGCACTGGAAAAGAATGTATATTGTGCTGCTGTTGGGTGAAGTGCTCTGTAGATGTCTATAAGGTCAAGTTAGTGTATTGTATTGTTCAACTCTTCTGTGTCTTTGTTGAGTTTCTTTCCAGTTGTTCTATCTTTCATTGAAAGTGGTGTATTAAAGTCTCTCACTATGACTGTGACATCATCTGTTTGCCTTTTCAACTCTTTTAAAGTCTGATTTCTGTATTTTGGAGCTCTTTCATTGGGTCCATAGATATTTATTATGGTTGTATCTTCTTGTTCAATTGACCCTTTAATCAATATGTAATGTCCTCCTTGTCTTGTATGGTGGTGTTTGTCTTTTTAAGTCAATTTGATCTAATATTGCCACTCCTGCTCTTTTTTGGTTGCCATTTGCTTGATACATCTTTTTTCAACCTTTGATTTTTAGTCTATTATTGTCTTTGTCTCTGAGGTGGGTCTTTTGTAGACAGCATTTCGATGGGACATGTTTTCTTATCCAGTCTGCAACTCACTGTCTCTTGAGTGGTGCATTTAATACATTGACATTCAGTGTAATTATTGAGAAGTATGAATTGGTTGCTGTCATTTTGTTAAGTGTTTTTTTGTGATGTTCCTGGTTTCTTTGTTCCATATAATTTTCCGTGCTTAGCTCATTATGTTTATGGATTGTGTTATTTCCTTCTTTGCTGCCGTTTTAGTATTTGCTAAATATTCTCACTTGTCCTCTTTTTATTGTGATGTGAAGGTTTATCACTTTTTTTGAGGCTGCCCTGTGATTTATAATTTTCTCCTCAAGTTTAGAACATTCCATTCTATCTTTCAACTCTCTTGACTTCCTTACCATTTAGAGGTTCTGTAACTACACTACTTTTTTTTCCTGCTTTTTGGTTTGTAGTCATCCTCATTTGACAATTGATGTCTCTGGTTCCCTGTTTACAATCTTGTAAGCTTATTTTACTTTGGATACATCCATAGCTGTGTTGGTTTCTGGGTTATGTCATCTTGTGTATTGATGGTAGGTTGTTGTTGGCTATTATTGGTTCTCTGTTCAAAGGACACCCTTTAGTATCTCTTGTAAAGTTGGTCTGGTTTTAACAAA
>NW_006921611.1:16411311-16416320 GCF_000298275.1 Orycteropus afer afer
CTTCCGTAGTGATACTGCCTCGGAAACCCAAGGAGGGGTCGCTATGAGTCAGGGCCGACTCGACGGCACACAACAACAACAACTGTATCTGTATGTTTTTTAATTCCTTCTCAGGGAGTTCCAGTGCTCCTTCTTCCTCAGGGATGTGTTCTGGGTGTGACTCTTGTTCCCTTATTTCTACCACTTTATCTTGCTTCTTTGTGTAGACTGTGATGGTCTGTTGTCTTATAGACATGGTGATGTTATTGTATTTGTATTTAATTGGTCATTGTATGTTGGGGTGATTCACCAAAGATTTTCTTTGAATGTATCTAAGTAAGCAGAGTACTGTGTTCCTCTATTTGCTAGTTGGCAGCACTTATGCATTGACCCCCTGTCACCTGGTGGTTGTGATAGAGAATGAGAGTGGCTGCAAAGATCTTTGTTAACTGTGAAGAGCAGTTGTGGGTGAGTCAGGCTCTTACTGGTGCTTGTGTATCTTTGGCCAGTTGGTGCAGAAGGAAGTGGTGGCTCTTACTCAGTATGTGGAGCTGTGGGAGGGGTGGGTGTAGTTGGTTCATATGGGCACAGTTGCTGTCTTCCTCTTAGACAAAAAAACAATAGAAAAACCATCAAAAAAGTAAAAGCAAGAGGACAAAACACACAGTACACTCTGGCAAGCAGTGACTGCGATCTTAAAAGCTTGCAGGTGGCCATCTAGATGCCATGATGGACCTCTCTGGTCCAGAGCAAAGGAAAATGAAGAAAACCAAAGATATATGGAAATAATTAGTCCAAGGGTTTGGTACACCATGCAATCCTCAACCTATACCACTATAAGACCAAAAGAACTAGATGATGCCTGGCTACCACTGTCAACTACTGGGAGGGGGATCTATGTAGGTGATCCTGGATAGAGTGGGAGAACAATGTGGAATAAAAGTCAAAATCATTTAAAAAACAAAACAAAAAACCTGGTTTGTTGGTCTGATAGAGCCTGGTGGAACCTCTGAGACTATGCTGTCCTTCAGGACTGGATTTGGACCCACTCCTGTCATTTCCATCTATACAAAATACAGGCATATGAGTTTAACATTTACATTAGGTACTCCTTGGAAAGATCAATCATGGGAGAATAGAAGGGCTGTTTATGCATGGGGAGATAGCTCAGGGGGCAGGAGTGTATGAGAGGGAAGGACACAGGAAAGAGGTAACTGCCATCTAGATGCAACAGTGGGTCTCTTCTCATCCAGAGGAAAGAAGGATAAAGAAAACCAAAAATTCATGGAAACAATTAGTCCTAGCAACTGGTACACCATCCGATCTGCAGCCTATACTACTATGGGGCCAGAAGAACTAGATGGTGCCCGGCTACCAATGTCAACCACTTGGAAGGGGATCTATGTAGGAGATCCCTGATAGAGAGGGACAACAATGTGGACAAAACTCAAAATCATTTGGATTAAAAAAAAGGGGAGGGGCCAGGTTTGCTGGTCCGATAGAGCCTGGTGGAACCATTGAGACTATGGCCCCTTGCTGCCCTTCAGGTCTGGAATTGAACCCATACCTGTGGCTTCCAGCTGAGCAAAAGACAGGCATATGAGTTGAACATTTACCTGAGGTAGATAAACTCCTTGGAGAGAACAATCATGGGAGAAAGAAGGCCTGCTTATGCACCGGGAGACATCTCAGGGGGCAAGAGGGCATGGAGGGATGGATACAGGGAAGAGGTAATTATCGGGAGGAAGTGGGAGGGGAGCTGTTGCATTGTGATAAATTGTAGTCGATGTCATGAGTCAAAGTGTACATGAATTGCTGTATGGAAAATGAGTTTGCTCTGTAAACTTTCACTGAATCACAATAAAATTAAAACACACACATGCACACACACACACCCCCCTGCATAAGCACACAGGATCAATCACCAAAAAGGGGGGGGGAACAAGGCTATAAATTAGAGAAAATATTTAAAGTAATAATTTTAAAAACCAAAAGCAGTATCTGTAGGGAAAAAAAAACCAAAAGCAATATACATAAAAAAGGGGGAGGGGACCCTGCAGTATGTGGGGAGAGGGGCATAAGAGAATAGAGTAGGAGAGTAATGAAGAGAAATGGGAAAAATGCAAAAAAGAAGAGCAATGAGGAGAACCACAAGAAAGGAAAAATTGGGAACCAGGAAAAGAGAAGAGAGAAGAAGCTGAAAACTAGAACCTGGGATAGGAAGGAAAAAGGATAATAAGAAGAAGGATGAGAAAAAATAAATTTAAAACAGACGTAAACTAACAAACTAAAAAAAAAAAAAAAAAAATCTGGGCACAGCAGTGCAGGGCAGAGCACAACACCTAGGCGCTGTAGAGCACACAGACTGGGATAGAATTCTTGCCGCTCCAGAAGGTGGGTGGGAGTGAGGGATGGCCGCACTGCCATTTCAACAAGAGGGCGTGGGGTATGAGAATAACAAGAAGAATATGGCACCTTTCCAGTCCTCAGTGTCTGGTATATCCTTTTTGTCCCAGGCAAGTGGAGCCTGCCCTTAGGTCCCTAAAATCTGAGGGAACACTGTCCATTTAAATATCCAAATGGTCAAAACCTTTTGTAAACATTCTAAATTGCTGCGCTCTCTGGATAGCCAAAAGTCCACAGCTCAGCCCATCTGCCTATTTGCTGCTTCCCTTATTGTTCTCCAGCCACCAGTGCAGTCCTCCATGCAGCCCCTGTCTAGCATGGTTGATATTTAGACCATTTCTTAGGACTTGTCACCACGTGGCAATATCCAAGCTGTCCATGCCGTCAGGATTGCTGACAGTCCGCAGCTCCGTGTGTTTCCCTTTGCACCGTTGTCATGCAGACTCTTCCACCAGTTGGAGTCTAGTCCACTTCTCTGTCCTTTCCTTCAAAGCTCACAGCTCCAGGATTATCTTTTGTATCTGTGTTAATTGGTTCCTTTTTTCTTTGTTGAAGAGGGTTTATGTAATTTGCTTATCCAACCATCTCACCAGAACTCCACAATGAATACTTTTTGTGTAGAAAATTAATTTTTGTCTATGTTTTTCCCAGGCTGTATTAGTATCAATTTACATTCACTTGGCATCAGAAGATGGTTCAGCATGGGGGTAAGGGAATATATGAAATTGAGTTTACATAATTTGTAGTGGTACACCACAAAGTAGATAATCCAAGCATAGATAATGACTATACTTTTAGTATTGTAGCAGTCTGTCAAAGAGTTCAAAGCAAAGAGTTAATGTACCTACATCAGTCTTGGCGTTTCTTATTTCCTGTTTAGCACTCAGGTAAAGATGCAACTAAAACCAATTAGGGACAGCCCTCCACTACCTGCTTTTTTTTAAACCACCAGTCTTCTGGTTAGCAGTCAAATGCCTTAGGCACTGTGCTACCTCATAAATGGTGGTCAAAGAGAAGGTGTATTCAAATGCAAATCCTTAATTTCTGTCTTGTCTTGTTTTTTTAAAGTTATTCCCAGCTAGAGCTCTCAACGTAGAATTTATTTATTTATTTATTGTTAATGCAATTAATTTGAAAATGACCATTAGTATCTTATTGCTAAACTAAACGTTTTGTGCCATCAGGTTGATTACAACTCATAGCAACCCTATAGGACAGAGTAGAACTGCCCCACAGGGTTTTCAGCCATGCAGAAGTATACTGTAAATATACATTTAACTTGATCACATACCCTCTTCAGGGAGCCCTGGTGGCCCAGTGATAAAGTGCTCAGCTGCTAACTGAAAGGTCTGTAGTTCAAACCCAGCAACTGTTCCATAGGAGGAGGATGGGGCATTCTGCTTCCCTAAAGATCACAACCTTGGAGACCCTGTGGGGCAGTTCTGCTCTGTCCTATAGGGCTGCATGAGTTGGAATCGACTTGATGGCACAAAGCACAACAGTATACCCTCACACATGGAAGAAATACGTAGCCAGAAGACGTAGAATTAGTAGCTCAGTTCTGCTCTCATGTGTTCTTTTCTGTCTTTTTTCTATTCTAACTTTTCTGTTTTCCGAGGTATAAGAAATTTTACAAGTATTTTCTGTAGTTATATATTGCTTAATTTTTTACCATTTTGATTAGTGCTTTTTTCTCTTTGTTTAATTTTTATAAATATATTTTCCACTGTCCTGGGCCACAACTCTTGCTGCATTTCTTTTTGGTATGCAGGAAATGTATACCTGTTCTCAAACAGTCCCTCTCTTGCTGCCACATTTACTACATGGCTGCACAATTATACATTACTTTGTGTAGACTTCATGCAGTTTCTACTACAATAGCCTGTCACTCTACCACTCTGCACTCAGTTTCACCTAAGCACTGCTTATTGTAACTTCTCTGAAACTGCACTATTTGCTGTATGGAGGGTTTCTTGGGTTTTCTTTATCAATGTTGCATGAAATTAAAAAAAAAAAAAAAAAATTCAGCTCCCTGACCAGAGTATAAGCAAGAAGATTATCCCCTGTTTTCTGTCGCCTCTTACACACACAAAAGTTGAACAGTAAATAAGGAAGACAAAAAGAATTGATGCATCTGAATTATGGTGTTGGCAAAGAAGATTGAATATACCGTGGACTGCCAGAAGAATGAACAAATCTGTCTTAGAAGAGGTACAGCTAGCGTGCTCCTTAGAAGCAAGAATGGTGAGATTCTGTCTCAGGTACTTGGTCATGTTGTCAGGAGGGATTAGTCCCTGGAAGAGGACATCATGCTTGGTGAATTAGAGGGTCAGCACAAAAAAGGAAGACCCTCAGTGAGATGGATTGACTGACACAGTGGCTGTAACAATGGGCTCAAACATGGCAACTATTGTGAGAATGGTGCACCAGGCAGGGTCTCTTTCTGTTGGACACACAGTCACTGCATTGGCACTGATGCCACACACCTAATAACAAGGAAATACAACCCTATTTCTTTTTCTTGGTTTTGTTGTTGTTGTTGTTGTCATTATTTGCCATCGAGTTGGCCCCAACTCATAGCGACCCCTCCTTGGGTTTCCGAGGCAGTATCACTACGGAAGTAG
>NW_006921611.1:16416420-16416930 GCF_000298275.1 Orycteropus afer afer
CCTTCCGAGGAGTGGCTGGTGGGTTTGAACCGCCAGCCTTCTGGTTAGCAGTCAAGTGCCTTAGCCACTATGCTACCAGAGCTCCCTTTCTTGGTTTTATCACTTAAAAATATACATTAAATCCTGTCATCTTTCTGTTCAGCACCTTTCAGTGTAAGCCATTTCACTCAGTGAAATCCAAATTCTTCATGGTGGTTCTAAAACTGCACCGAGGTGCCCTGGGGAACTACAGGGAATGACAGGAGTCTTGTGGGGCATTTTAGACTTTCAAGGGAAACATAGCTACACTAGACAGCTGTCTAACATGTGAGGAGCATTAAGGCAGTTCAGTCTCAACATTAGACTGTGCTATATGCTTTTATTTTATTTTAGGCACATTTAGAAGTTCTGTAACTACACAGTCTTTTCCCTCTTTTTGTTTGTAGTTGTTCTTACTTGCCAATTGATGTCTCTGGTTCCCTGTTTACAATCTTGTAAGTTCATTTTACTTTAGATATGTCCATAGCTGTG
>NW_006921611.1:16417508-16431466 GCF_000298275.1 Orycteropus afer afer
CTCCTTTGCCCTTCCAATGTGTTATCTATTTCTGACAATTTAGTATTAATCTTTTGGATTTCTATCTGTAGTTGTTGTTGTTGTTATGTGCCGTCGAGTCAAATCCGACTCATAGAGACCCCTTCTTGGGTTTCTGAGGCAGTATCACTACGAAAGTAGGATTGCCCAACCTTCCTTTCGAGGAGTGGCTGGTGGATTTGAACCGCCAGCCGTCTGGTTAGCAAGCAAGTGTCTTAGCCACTATGCTACCAGAGCTCCCTTCTATCTGTAGATTAAGAATCATTTCTAATTTTTCATTTATTTTGCCATTTTGTTCTTGTATTTTCTTCCAGAATTCTTCTAGTGCTTTTTCTGTGTTTTCTTTGGTCTGTCTCTCAATCCTTTGAAGATACCTAAATATAATTCTTTCAAATTCCTTATTAGAGAGTTCCAATGCTGCTTCTTCCTCAGGGATGTGTTCTGGGTCTGTATCCTGTTCCCTTGTTTCTACCACTTTATCCTCCTTCTTTGTGTGGATTGTGATGGTCTGTTGTCTCCGAGGCATCATGGCGTTGTTGTATTTAAATCTCTGTTAAGTGTTTGTGAAGAGCAGCCAAGGGTGATTCAGGCTCTTCTTGGTGGTTTTTTATCATTGGCACATTGGTGGAGAAGGAGGAAGTGGGTCTCGCTCAGTAAGTGAAGTCACAGGAAGTGTGGGTGTAGTTGTGTCTTATGGGGACTGTTGTTGTCTCCCACTCAATTAGACACAAATTACAATTGAATGACCATCAAAAAACTAAAAACACATGGACAAAAAGCACACCATGTAATCACACAGGAATAGTAGCCAAAAAGAGAAAAAGAAGAAGAAGAAAACAACAAAACCTGCAATATCTTGGGATAGGGCACTAAGAGGAAACAAGTAGAGAAGGTGAATAATGAAGGAAAAAAAATGAGAAAAATGCAAAAAGAAAAACAAGAAACAGGGTTAATCACGAGAAAAAAGGGGGAAAAAAACCCTTTAAAAAAAAATTTTAACCAGAAACAGGGAAAAGAAAAAATGCTGAAAACTAGGACTTGGGAGGGGAAGATTAGGAATAATAATAAAAAAGGCAAAAGTATTAATAATAATAGTTGTTTTAAAACAGACAAATACAAGCAATCCAATCACTAGAAAAAAGAAAGCGAAAAAGAAAAAAATAAAAATAAAAAAAGAGGAAAAAAAAAAAAAAGATTCGGTGGAAGATAGGGCAGGGTACCCCGGCTCCGTCTGAGCACACAGACTGTGATGGAGTTCCTGTGGACCCAGAAGATAGGTGGGAGTGGGGGATGGCTGCACCTCCGTCCACCAAGTGGGTGTGGAATATAAGAGTAACAAGAGGAATGTCGTACCTTTTCAGTCTTGTGGGTCCAGAGTGTCCTTGGGGTTGCTGGAAAGCAGAACGTGTTCTCAAGCCCCAGGTATCTGTGAGAGCTCTGTCTCTTTAAATATTCAAAGTAGTCAAGCTGCTTTTAAACCTTCAAAATGGTGGTGCCTTCCGGACCGGCAAAAGTCCACAGCTCAGCCCACCTTTCTCTTTACCTTCTCTGTTTATTCCCCAGCCACTGTGCACAGCCCTCTGTGCAGTCCCTGGCTATCAGGGCTGATTTTTTGATTAATTCTTAGGTTCTACCACCACTTGAGAATCTCTAAGCTGTCTGTGCTATGCCTTCAGGATCGCTGCCAGACTGCAGCTCCGTCTGTTTCCTTTTTTGGTATTTTCACGCAAATTCTTCTGCTAGTTGGGGTTTAGTCCACTTCTATAATCCTTCCCTTCTTGGCTCAGGGGTCCAGGATTGTCTTCTGTGTCTGTGTTAATTGATTTCCCTTTTCTTTGTTGAAGAGGGTCTGTGCAGTCTTTCTGCCTAGTCCGCCATCTTGCCAGAACCTCTGTGTGCTATACTCTTTTTGAGGATGTAACTTTATGAAGCCAAGTTTTTGGCAATTGTTATGAAAAAGGCAAATGCCTTGAGAAAATGAGTGAGAGTGATAGTGTCCATTCTGATGCCAAAGTTTATGAGGTTGTTTGGTGCCCAATGAGTGCACACATCCATTAGTTAGAGTAATTGTCATTTTTTAAAAGTGAAATAATGCTTCTTTGTAAATTTGTATCTTATTTTCTCAAATGTGTGTAAATTACTGGGGTCTACTTACTAAGTTGTTTAGACCTGTTATTTTGTTTAAAAAGGGAACACTTCTGTTGTTTCTTTTGACCTAGAGGTGCCAAGAAAAACTTGCTTAAACATTAAGGGCTGAATGAACTGACAAAGTTGGGGAACCTTTTGCTCATGTGGTATTCTTTTCCAATCCCTTTTGTTCTTTGAACATTCTCCCCTGTGTTCACTCTGAGCAGACCAAATTCTCCTCCTTGCTGTTTCTCATGCATCAAGCATGCCATCTTTGGATCTTTTCACTGGCTGTTCTCTCTGCCTGAAATGCCTTTCTCTATAATATTAGCGTGGCTAATGCTTTCACTTCCTCTAAGCCTTGCTTGCATGCTGCCTTCTCAAGGAAGCCTGTTATGAGCACTTTATTTAAAAGTACATCCAACTCCACCTCAAACCGTCACTCCTGTGGTTTTTTTTTTTTTTTTTTTTTTCCCCCAAATTATTTATGCTTATTTTTAGCTTCTCTGGGGTAATTTTTTTTTTTTTCATTTTTTTTCTTTACCAAAATATCCTAAGTATCTTAAGCATTGCTTGACATATAGTTGAGGACTTGGTAAATATTTCTTGAACCAGTGATAACATCCGTTTTAGAAGATGACTGTTAGTTGTTATCGGTAGGTGCTATGGATTCAAGTTTGACTCATAGGGACCCCTTGTGATGGGGTAGAAAGGACTGTCCCTTAGGGTTTTCTAGGCTGTACCCTTTACAGAAGCATATTGCCAGCTCTTTCTCCCGTGGGACTGCTGGGTGACTAGCAATAATAAAATGAATAGTAATAGAGCATGTAAAGGATTTGGATTATAGTGCCATTGTCCATGTGCCCAGATTAGTGTCTTTATTTCTCCATCTGTAGATTGAATGTACTACTACTTACTTCATAAGATTGTTGAGGATTAAATGAGACAGGCCCTAGGAAGCACTTACCCTAGTAGCTGGCACATAAGTACTTAGCCAGTGTTAGATATTATTAGGTGAGCGGTAGATGCTGCAGCTATTCTGAATAGTTGGTCATTTATGTTCTTTCCAGGTAAGGTAAAACACCATCTTTGCAGTGCCTGGAAAACAAATGCCATAGGTAATGACCAGCAAGAGTTCGTTTCCTTTCTTAAAAGCAGTGCATGCTTCAGAGTTTTAAGTGTATTTAGAACCCTTTTTGACTGAATTTAATCCAGATAATGAAAGCAGTGCATTTTACTTGATTTTTCATGAGCCTTGGTCCCAGGCTTCTCTTTCTCTACCTTCAGAATGGCAAAGAGATCATAGTGCTTCCTTTTGTCTCTGTTCCTTTTATTACTTGCAGCTAGAGTCCTTTCTTCCTATCTTTTGTGATTCTTCTGACTTATCTTTGTGTAGTTTATATGTGGGAGCTCTGGTGGTGTAGTGCCTAAGGCATCTGACTGCTAACCAGAAGGCTGGCACTTCAAACCCACCAGCCACTCCTCAGAAGGAAGGTTGGGCAGTCTACTTCCATAGAGATAGCACCTCAGAAACCCAAGGAAGGGTCGCTATGAGTGGGATCCGATTCGACGGCAGTGAGGTTTTTTTTTTTTTTTTTTTTTTTTAAAGTGTAAAATTAATTAGGTGGCTGTTATTTTCTATTGCCAACTCCCGGTGTAAACTTTTTAAATGCAAGGAGAAAAGACTTTGACTCCTGAGTCTAGTTTATTTTTTTTATCCCGGTTGTACTGCCACAATTAAAGAAGTATTTTTCAAACTAAACATGCAGTAAGACATATCTACTACTCTCTGATAGATGCCAGTCTGTGCAGACCTGTCCAGGACTTAAAATGAAGAAGGAAGTTAGTGTTACATACCATTACCATTGTTTAGAGGAGCTCTCATAGCATAGTGCCTAAGGCACTCGACTGCTAACCAGAAGGCTGGCGGTTCAAACCCACCAGCCACTCCTCGGAAGGAAGGTTGGGCAATCTACTTCTGTAGTGATACTGCCTCGGAAACCCAAGGAGGGGTCGCTATGAGTCTGGGCTGACTCGACGGCGTATAACAACACCACCACCACCATTATTTAGAGTATGATAGAGAGAGTGGACACAGCTGATTGCTAGGCTTTTACAGTCTGTCAACAGATGGCTTTCTGAGTAAGCTGAACCTATTTGATGTGGATACAAAGTAGAATTCAAGATAGTGGTAGGTGTCAGGGATGAGATTTTTCAAAGTCAGTGCTCTAATAAAGGTTTATATTATTCTGAGAGGGCAGCAGGGGGAGTTGGGGCATGATTCTTAGAAAAGCTGTCATTTAATTTGGGGTTTGTAGGATCAGTACGAGTTTGCAGAATTTGGGAAGGGATGTGATGAGAGTATCAGTGGGAATAGCATATATAAGAGATATGGGAGTTTAGCTATACTTCTGTCTGACTTGAGCATGAGGGTAATGATGGATAATAAATCTAGATGAGAAATCGGGGTCAGTTTAGGAGGGTCATATATGTATGACATGCCAGAGAAGGTGGAGTTTGATCCTGTGTCCTATTTTTGCAAGGTAGGCATCAGATCACATTTGTGATAGCAGTGTGCAGGTTGGGATAAAGGGTGAGAATACAGACAAAAAAGGGTTTCCCTTTGTATTTAGAGAAGAATCAGTAGATAGCAAGTAGCTGAGAGAAGGTCTTAAACAATACAAAAATAGGGAGAAAACATAAATTACAGTGTTAAGCTTAAAAAAAAAAAAAAAAAAAAGAAGAAGGAATCTGATCATGACCCAGCTACCAATTCCCTGGGAAGCACCATAATTAAAATTCTTTGAAGTTTGAGACAGACATTTCAGAAGATAGAGTTGCCAGATAAAACATAGGCTGCTCAGTTAATTTGAATTTCAGATAACAAATTTTAGGTGCAGGATTTGGGACATAATTGTACCCCAAAATTATTCTTAGTTTATCTGAAATTCAAATATAACTGAGTGTCCTATTATTTTTATTCACTTGATGATAGAAACAAAACAAAATAAAACAAAACTCACTGCTGTTAGGTTGAGTCTTACTCATATCTCTGAGGCGGTAAATCTTTGTGGAAATGGATTGCCCCATCTTCCTTCCATAGAGCTGCTAGAGGGTTTGAACCACCAGCCTTCTGGTTAGCAGTCAAATGCCTTAGGCACTGCACCACCAGAGTTCCTTAAGTGATGGAAAGTGTATGCAAATACCTGGTCTTTAGGATTTGATTTCTCTTGATGTGGTAGAGTTGGTAGAGTATAACTACATTTACTTGGATGTGAAGGGTATAGCCCTAGTGAAGCATTTTATAGAACACAAGGAAAACCTTTCAGGAAGTCTTTTCTACATTTAAGTGACTGGTAGGGCTTTCTTACCTTAGGAGATTGTAAAGTTATTTGGTATAGAAAAGTAGGAAAATAAAGTTGAACCAAAAAGAAGGAGGGGAAATCCAAACCACTGATGAAGTTGTGGAAAGCATCTAATACTCAGCAGACTAGATGGACAGTGTCTTGTTTATTCCAGGAAACAAAATGGGGTGTTATCCCCACTGATAGGGATCATGCAGTCTGATTTATTAAGCATGAACAAAGCTGGGCTGCCATTGTTTTTTATGCCCTTGATATACAGTGGCTCCTTGTGTTCTGGCTCCTGTTTTTATTGGGGCTGTAAAAACATTACAAAAACCCCAACAATAAACACTCTGCAGAGAATGTGAGGTCATAGTAATGTGACCTCACAGGGAGTTGGATCTTTGGAAACCAGGTGGATCAGCAGACCTTTCAGCTGTGTGGTGATGACTACTGTGAAGGGGGTTGTAGGAAGTAAAGCCCAGATGCAGCCCCCACTCTGTGATGGGTTCTTCCTACCATCTGTGTTGGTGCTGGTAAGTTTGTGCTGCTATCGTATTGCCAGGCTTTCCAACTTAAAAGGAGCAATCTGTGTACTTGTTCAACTAATCTCATAAGCCATGAAATGGGGCAGAATGAAGCTATCTAGGAATGGAGCTATTTTTCTATTCCCACTTTATTCCTTATTTTCTCCTGTTATGGGAGGTTATTCCCAAGAAGAGATACAGAAGGACTGATGGATACAAATTTTAAAACTACCCTCTTTTAGTAAATGTGAAGGAATTAGATGAAATAGGCAAGATTGGGTAAAATAGTAGAAAGAAGAGGCAAAAAAAATTTGAAACATGGGAAATAGGAATGTTTCTAACCATTAAAAATGTTTACTATATGCCCATTAAGATAAATGTTTTATATTTGAATAAAATCATTACACTGCAATAATGGTATAATAGTATAACCACATTGTTTGCATGTGGAATGATTAAATATATGCCATGGATTTGCCCTGAGAATAGTGAGCAATAAGTAGCAGTTTAAATGAGAAGAAAATATTTCTTTGCCATTTGCTTTTTCTGCATGATAATACCACAACAACCTACGCCAATGAGTTCATTCTGACTCATAGTGACAGTATAGGACAGAGTAGAACTGCCCCATACATAGGGTTTCTGAGGCTGTAATCTTTATGGATGTTGACTGCCACATCTTTCTCCAGCAGAGTGGCTGGTGGATTCCAGTTGCTGACCTTTCGCTTAGTAGCTAAGTGTTTAACCACTGTGCCACCGGGGCTCCTTTATAGCTAATGTATCGAGGAAGATAATGTATAGAAATACAACTCAAGGTACTTTTTTTGTAATTATAAAAATGACTTGATTGTAAATGACTCAGTTCTTGGAGTGAATATTTGTATTTCTTATCATGTGGGAAAAACAGAACTGTGAATCACCCTTTAAAGTAAATATCTTCCATGAAATTTACTTTATTTTGTTAGTTTGATTGATGTATTAGTTAAATAGTTTCTTAATAGGATGAAATACTTGCTGATAATGTGAACTGTATCAAGGAAAGCTTAGTATGATAAATTTTAACAACGTAAAAATTTCATCATAATGAAGCAATTTATTTTAACGGGTGGGTATTTCTTTTGGAAAATTGTTTAAGGTGGCTTTTAATTAGGATTACCTTATATCCTGGTTGCTTGGGTCAGTCTTAGTTTAAGGCTTGTCCTTTGGTTTAGCATTTGACTTAGCATTTTTTTTTAAATGAAGTATTTTTTAATAGTTATAATAAAATAAGCTAGCATGGATTTGAGGAGCTCTGTCTGGTAGCATAGTGCCTAAGGCACTTGACTGCTAACCAGAAGGCTGGCGGTTCGAACCCACCAGCCACTTCTCGGAAGGAAAGTTGAACAATCTACTTATGTAGTGATACTGCCTCAGAAACCCAAGGAGGGGTTGCTATGAGTCAGGTCCAACTCAATGGCACATAACAACAACAACATGGATTTGCTAGTCTACCACTCAGCACTTCCAGCTTCTTCCACAGTCTCATCTAGAAATGTGGGAATGTGTGAGTCAACATGTACAGTGAGCAGAGTCTTCATGAAGTTGAATATAACAGGACAGTCTAGAGAACCAATTTGTCTTTCAAGGACAGCGTGTGGACTTTGCTGCTACAATATGCTTGCAGAGGAACTGATAGGGCCAGCTAACTCCTTCAAGTCTAATGGTGACTAGAGAGCTATTAGCTCAGGTAAAGCTGCATTCTGGGAGCTACCACTTCAGCTGGAAGATGAGAAATTAAAGTTCTTAGGTATATGGGAGCTCTGGTAGCATAGTGGCTAAGACACTTGCCTGCTAACCAGACAGCTGGCGGTTCAAACCCACCAGCCACTCCTCGGAAGGAAGGTTGGGCAATCCTACTTCCGTAGTGATACTGCCTCGGAAACCCAAGGAGGGGTCGCTATGAGTCAGGTTTGACTCGACGGCACATAACAACAACAACAACAACAGGTATATGTGACATAGTGGTGAAATAGAGGTTGAACAGTTCTGCTTAAAAACATCTTTATTCTTGCTACAGTGATTTTTGTCATATATCATATGTGTAAATCTGTAGTTTTTTCTATTGTTGTTGTTGTTGTTGTTGTTATGTGCCATCGAGTCGGCCCCGACTCATAGCGACCCCTCCTTGGGTTTCCGAGGCAGTATCACTACGGAAGTAGGATTGCCCAACCTTCCTTCCGAGGAGTGTCTGGTGGGTTTGAACCGCCAGCCGTCTGGTTATTTGCTTAGTAACAATTATAATTAAATTTGTAATGATTCTATCATCCCCATTCCCTCTTAAGAGTGTCTTGGTTTAGAAAAATAAATGGTTATTCTTCTTTTGATTTAGGCCAGGTTTTAGTATTGTAAAGCAGAGCAAGGGTATGCAACTTGTCACTCATGGACCAAACTCAACCTAGTTTAAAATAGTTTTTTATATTTAAAGGTTTGTAACAGAACAACAAAAACAGAAAAGTATGAGGTAGAGATGTGATGTGACCTGCAACAAACAAAAACAAACTCATTGCCATTGAGTTGATTCCAACTCATAGTAACCTCCATTGGGTTTCTGAGGCTGTAAATCTTTATGGAAGTAGATTGCCCCATCTTCCTTTCGCAAAGCAGCTGGTGGGTTTGAACTGCTGACCTTCTGGTTAGCAGCCAAATGCCTTAACCACTACACTACCAGAGGTCCATATGTGACCTGCAGGGTTAAACTATTTCTATTTACTTTGTGGTCCTTTTCAGAAAAATTTTGACCACCCCTGGTTTTAAATCAGTGATAAGTGTATTGGCAGGCTATTTAAGTACAAATTTTGTCAATGAACATGTCCTTGTTTTGCTATCAAGTTAAAATGAAGATTTGGCAATTACCATGTCTTAATTGATTTCATTGTTACAAATGCGTGATATATAATACTCTAGAACATGCCACAGGTTGTAGTTTTGGACCCTTAGTGGTTGTCATTGTGTGGTCTGTGGATTGCTGAGTGTTCCCAAGTACCTTTCAGATTTGTGAGGTCAACGATGTTATAATAATAATACTTTTCTTTTTTTAAAACTGTGTTGATATTTGTACTGATGGTACAAATACCTTAGCGTAAATCAAGACATTGGCACCAAATTGTTCTAATGATTATTGTATGCTTCACTGCTATTCATTCAAAGTAAAAACAAAGGCTCATTTTAGCTAAAAATATTTTTGATGAAACAACAAAAATGACTAATTTTGTTACACCTCAGCCTTTGCATATGTGTCTCCTGTGTGAAGAAATGGGAAGTGTGTGACACAGAGCACATCTGCTCCCTACTGAAGGATTGTGGCTGTCTATAGGGAAAATACTCATTTGTTATTTGAGTTGTGAGTTTAACTAGCTGCTTTTTTCACGGAACATCGTTTTTCTTTGACTGACTGACTGACAGACAAACATTACTTAGACTTCCAAAAACCAAACCAAAATCACTGCCGTTGAGTCAGATCCAACTCATAGTGATGCCTCTTTGGGTTTCAGAGGTGGTATCAGTATGGAAGTAGATTGCCCCGTCTTCCTTACGAGGAGTAGCAGGTGGGTTTGAACCACCAGCCTTCTGGTTAGCAGTCAGATGCCTTAGACTATCACTTTAAGGAAAACAAATGACAGTATTTGTTGTTGTTGATAAAATGTGAAATTTTAATCAAAATTCAAATTTTGGAAAATTTGTACATGCCATCCTAAGCTTGGTAAGGGTTCTGGGACCAAAATGTCTGAAAATCATTTATCTAATGTTTCAGTGGGTATATAGGTCACTTCTTTTTTCTTCTAGCACTTTGAAATACCATAACTGAAAATATTTTTATGAAAACTAGAATAAAATTGGGAGCTCTGGTGGTGTTGTGCCTAAGGCACTAGACTGCTAATCAAAAGGCTGGCAGTTCAAATTCACCAGCCACTACTGGGAAGGAAGACTGGGCAATGTACTTCCGCAGAGATAGCGCCTCGGAAACCTAAGGAGGAGTCGCTATGATTTTGAGACGACTCGACAGCACATGACAACAACAACAGAATAAAATCATCTCATTTGAAATAGTTCCCATTTAGTTGTTTCTATAATTTCATAAGTATCTGCCTTTTTGCCACACAAGAAAAACTTTTTTCTCCGTATTTATCAATTTTAACAGTAATGCTGGGGTGAAAAAGACACTGCTAGAAGCTCGTTCTGAAATGGGGAGCACTGAAATTCTGGAAAAGGAGACCCCAGAAAGTCTCAGTAATGGTACCAGCAGCAACGTGGAAGCAGCCAAAAGGTTGGCCAAACGTCTTTATCAACTAGACAGATTCAAAAGGTCGGATGTCGCAAAGCACCTAGGCAAGAAGTACGTTTTTAAACTTTTTTTTTAAATCCACGTGTGTGTGTGTTTTAGTAGTTTCGATTTTAATAACCAAGCCTATTCTGTTTTCTTCTAGTAATGAATTTAGCAAACTAGTTGCAGAAGAATATCTGAAGTTTTTTGATTTCACAGGAATGACGCTGGATCAGTCTCTCAGGTCTGTTTAAACACCATTTCTGTTCATATACTTCCAAATAATCCTTGGAAGAGAAAATAATGTGCTGAAGTTAAATCAGATTTTATTAATTTTTGAAACTCACAATTACTTTGTGAACTTAGCTCACTTTGTTCTGTAGATGTGTTAAACATAATAGCAAATGAGACAATACATTGTTTTTATGAAATTACACATGAACCTATATTCTGCATCTATTGATAAGCCTAAATCCAGATGACATACTAAAGAATGGTGGCAAAGTACGTCTTGAGGAAAAATAGAATTTATGAATTTTATTTTTGAATTAACAGTTTTTTTTTTTCAAGGCATAGTTTACAGATTGCAGAACTGTAAGTTTTTATTTTTTCTAGGCTTTTTCTTACAATAGCCAAATTGCATTTTAAGAATATACTTTGAAATTAACTCTGAAATGGAATGAAAGTGAATATTGATGTAATATTACTTTCTGTGTGTGTGGAACTGATTCAGGACATATTTCCTTTTTGCTGATCTGTTCAAATGAAGGTGTCTTGAATACATTGATCCTCACTTATCACACCACATTGTACTGCAAATTTTTTGAGAGTAGCTAAAGGCAAAGCATTTCATCTTAAAAAGTCTTTATGAAATGTAAGTGCCTGGAGAATTTTGAGACCATCTTATATAACCTTCTTATTTTAAAAATCAGAAAACAGAAATCTGAGGAGGTGAAAAGAGGATGTTTTGATTAGAATGTACAATAGCGACTTAATCTGTGGCCCTTTGCGTGAGCAGAGAGTCCTCATAGGTTGTAGATTTTCTAGGGGGTAGAGAAAGGGTCTTTGTTTGCTCTGCTTTCTGATCCATGTACACACACACACATTACGAAAAAGAAGAATTTGATAGCTATAGTTTACATTAACAAAACATACATTGTTAATAAGGAAGAGAAGTAGTTTTTCAGTATAGAAATAACATTATTGGGAGTTTCTTTCAGTAGTAAGAATTCTTAAAATATCTTAAATAATTTATTTTCCCCGTCTCATGTTTAGGAATTTTATCTACTTTGTAAAGTAAGGCTTATCTAGATGTATGTATAGTAGAGAGATAGTCCTAGTCAATTCTGACTCCTAATGACCCCATGCAACACAGTAGAACTGCCCCATACATAGAGTTTTCTCAGCTATAATCTTTACAGAAGAAGATTTCCAAGTCTTTCTCCCATGGAGCCACTCTGTGGGTTCAAACCTCTAACCCTCTGGTTAGCAGCCTAGTGCTTAATTGTTTGAATTAAATTGACAAATGGTTCTCGGTATATTGTCTATAGTGCAAAAAAGTTGAATACATAATTTATTCTGTGATATTGGGAATAAATTACATTTTGTCTCCTAATTTCTTCTTTATATGACAAAATTAGTAACATAAATTGGTGATAATAGGCTAAATAAAATGAACAAAGTTCTGTTTAATTGTGAATGTAACAGTAGGGCAATAGAGATTACAATCAAGAAATCATGCAAAAGATCCCTGCTGCATGCAGAGTTATAAAACACAGCCTGAGTGATTGTAGCCAATCTGAAATACTCTGGTTTTTCTCCTTTTTTATTTTCCTTCTAATTTTCTTTATCTTCTAATCTTTTAAAATTGGTTAATTGATACTTAATCATAATGGAGAAATTACTTACCTTCTGAGGACTTTGTTGACATATTGGTCACAACATTATTATCCTGTCATCTTTTCTGTTTCCATTTACATTGAACTTAAATGTCAATGTAAATTTATATTTAATTTTTGAATAACATGAAAATGATTTTTTTAAAAAAATAACTGTAGAATATCTTTACATTAGTTTCTAATATTTATAAAATGAACTTTTTAACTGAACCTTTTTTAAATTTTCACTTTTATCCCCATAAATTCTTTTTTTTTTTTTTTTTTTTAGGTATTTCTTTAAAGCATTTTCTCTGGTGGGAGAAACTCAAGAACGAGAGAGAGTTTTGGTACACTTCTCCAATAGATATTTTTATTGTAACCCAGACACCATTACATCACAAGGTAATCTCATGGAAATGCTTGAACTTCTTTCTTATAATAACGGTTATTTTCCTTATAACAATTTAAGTGTTTATTGTAGAAAATGTAGAAACTTTTGAAGAAGGACATGAAAATCATCTGGGTATCTTCGTTACCTAGGTAACTATTAACAGTTTTATGTATTTTCTTCTAGTCTATTTATAGAATATTTAACATCCAATTGGAATCATTACAGAGTTTTTTTTCCTTCTTTCCTTCTTTATCATTGTGCGCATTTTCCCATATCATTGAGCACATTTTCCCATATCATTGAATAATTATTTGAAAATATAATTTATGACTACATGGTCTTTAATTTTCTCTCTTTTAATTTCATAGTACAAAGTATACTTTAATATGCTCATGCTTTGTCACTTTGAGAATTACTATGTTCAAGGGGTATTGTAATTAGCAAAGTGCCAGTTTTCTAATTTCTTTGTGCCTATACTTCTGATCTCTAAATTTTTTGATGGAAAAAAAAATGTATGCTTAAGTTTTGTGGTTTTGGAAAGATACACAAATCTCACTGAGGTTGTGGTGTGTCACATGCATTTGTTTTACATTAATTACAGCAACCCTGACCACTGACTTTTGTTTATGATTTTAATGAACTACATATAAATTTATGTTAATTGTAGTCTTCTTAAAAAACTTAATTAGGAAAAGAAGTCTGTTTTCCATTGACTTCATTTCCAACAATGAAGTTTTCAATGTTTAAAGTTAAGCACACTTACTTGCAACTAGGAAATCTTTTAGAAGCTTACAAATTCTGAAATAAACCATTGAGACTAGATATGCAAGAAATAATTACTCTTAGTGTAAGTATTACTAATTAACTGGGATAATTATATTGGTATTGACTAAAGTGATTACTCTTTTGGTAGCATAGTGCCTAAGGCATTTGACTGCTAACCAGAAGACTGGCAGTTCAAACCCACCAGCCACTCTTGGAAGGAAGATTGGGTGATCTACTTCTGTAGTGATACTGCCTCAGAAACTCAAGGAGGGGTCGCTGTGAGTCGAATCGACTCGACGGGAGTGAATTTGGTTTTTGTTTTGACCCCAAGGGTATGTTGTTGTTGTTAGGTGCCCTCAAGTCAGCTTGGACTCTTAGGGATCCCATGTGCCATGCTACGGGTACCGTTAACTAACTGATTATTAAGGTCGCATTCTGACTGTAAACTGGTAAATTGTCTTTCTTTTTTCCTTTAAGTATATTTGAATCAGTTTATTCACTGCCTGCTTGAACAATTTCTCTTAGAAAGATCAGCACAAGGCCGGTCCCCATGAGGCGGAGGTCAAAGGTGTCCCAAATGTCCAAACTACCATGCCACTCCATCATTTC
>NW_006921611.1:16431686-16454176 GCF_000298275.1 Orycteropus afer afer
TCCCAAATCCAGGGGTGAGATGAGGATGATCCAAGACACAAAGCCGGAGCAAAAGAAGAGCGAATCTTAGATTCGTAGGTATACCCTCAGGGAAGCTAAGGGTGGTGATTTGAATTATACCCTCCAGCAAGGCAGGACTCAAGATACATTCCACCTGTGTTGCCCCAACAGAACGAACCTAAATCCCATCACAGAGTCGATTGCCAGTCATTATAGGGAATGACTACTACCAGCTGCCCAGCCAAGTTGATACCTGACCTTAACTACCACAGCACCCCAAACAGGCATGGATAATGGAATTTACAAAACATCACAGAATGAAGGACAATAGCTAGAAGGGCCACATCAAGCAATTCACTGCACTACCTATACCACTTTCAGCTTTGACTAGAGAAAGGGGTAGAAGAGGCTTGTTTTTATTAGAAGATGTCTTCATCTTTAAGGAAGATGTTGATGTTCCTGGATACAATAAGGAAGATGGATTTGTGTACATAACTGTCTGTTCATAAGGATATATGAGAGTTGATGCTGGTTTTTATAAATATTTTCAGAAAATTATTTTAAATTAATTTAGAAAGTGTGACCATTAAAATGGAACTGAAATATCCTTTTTGGCATTTAGTAGCATCCATTTATACACATTAAAAAAAAAAAAAAGACAGCTAAGGACATCCACCACTCGTCTGTCAGTTTGTTGTACTGTGGTAGCTTGCATGTTGCTGTGAGGCTGGAGGCTATGTCACTGGTATTTTAATTACCAGAAGGGTCACCCATGGTGGACAGGTTTCAGCAGAGCTTCCATACTAAGATAGAGTAGGAAGAAGGAAGAAGCCATCTACTTCTCAAAGACTTGGCCAATGAAAACCTTATCAATAGTGGTGAAACACTGTCTGATAGATTACTAGAAAACTTTATGAATGGCCCTGAAGCATTGCCTGATACAGTGATGGAAGATGAGCCTCTCAGGTCAGAAGGCACTCAAAATACAACTGGGGAAGAGCTGCCTCCTCAAGATAGAGATGACCTTAATGACATGGATGAAGTAAAGCTTTTGAGACCCCATTCACTGATGTGGCAGGACTTAAAATGAGAAGAAACATCTGTAAACATTGTTAATAATCAGAACATAGAATGTATGAAGTGTGAATCTAGGAAAATTGGAAGTTGTGAAAAATGAAATGGAACACAAAGGTAGATATCTTAGACATTAGTTAGCTGAAATGGATTGTTTTTGGCCATTTTCAATCAGATATGATTACAAATATGATCTACTATGCCGGGAATGACAGATAGAAGAGGAATGGTGTGGCACTCATTATCACAAAAAATGTTGCAAGATCTATCCTGAAGTACAATGTGGTCAGTGATAGGATAATATCGATACACCTACAAGGAAGAGCAGTTAATACTACTATTACTCAAATTTATGCACCAACCAGAAATTGAAGATTTTTACCAACTTATGCAGACTGAAATTGACTGAACATGCAATCAAGGTATGTTAATTATCACTGGTGATTAGAATGCAAAAGTTGGAAACGAAGAATCACCAAAAGTTGGAAAATATGGCCTTGGTGATAGAAATGAAGCTGAAGATAGCATGATAGAATTTTGCAAGACCAATGACTTATTCATTGAAAATACCTTCTTTCAACAACATAAATGACAGCTATACACATGGACTGCTACAGATGGAACACACAAGAATCCAATTGACTACATCTTTGGAATGAGGTGATGGAGAAGCTCAATATCTTCAGCCAAAACAAGGCCAGGAGCTGACTGTGGAACAGACCATCAGTTGCTCATATACCAGTTCAGGTTAAAGCTGATGACAATTATAACAAGTCCACAAGAGCCAAAATATGACCTTAATTATATCCCACCTGAATGTAGAGACCATCTAAAGGATAGATTTTACATATTGAATGACAATGACTGAGAACCAGAAGAATTGTGGGATGACATCAAGAACATAATACATGGAGAAAGCAAAAGGTCATTAAAAAGACAGGAAAAGAAGACCAAAATGAATGTCACAAGAGACTCTGAAACTTGCCCTTGAATGGAGAGTAGCTAAAGCAAATGGAAGAAATGACAAGATAAAAGAGCTGAACAAGATTTCAAAGAGCAGCTGGAGAAGACAAATCAGTTATTATAATGATGAAATGTGCACAGAACTGGAGTTAGAAAACTAAAAGGGAAGCACATGCTTGGCATTCCTCAAGCTGAAAGAACTGAAGAAAAAAAATCAAGCTTTGAGGTGCAGTATTGAAAAATGGGCAAACTATTGACTGATGCAGGAAACATGAAAAGAAGATGGAAGGCGTTTTGGCTACCTAGGCCTGCTCTGACAGGAGTATACCACAAATGGGATGGCTTTCACAAACAGGAATCTTACAACTTTGGAGATTAAAAGTACGAGTTCCAGGTGCCAGGCTCTAGGGGCTGGGTGAAATCCTCTCAACCTTGAGCTTCTGCCTCTTGCTTCTGGCCCACTGAAGCTAGAGGCATCTCTTCACTAGGGCAGCTGCTAGCTGCTGAGGCTGACAAACCCAAGGTCAACAAGTGAAATGGCACAGTACTGATATTACCAAACCACACAATAGGCCATTAATTCAAGTCCATTAAAAGTCTCAAGATTGGCAGGACAACATGGCAGGTTGCTGAATGACAACTCGGCTACATGCAGGGTTCAAGTGTGCCATCAGCTGGATACCTTCCTCAAAGTTGCTGCTTATATGCTGGAAGCAGCTCACATCCCTAAAGCAGCTATTCAGCTGCTCTAGTAGATTCCACCATGGAGTTAATTACCGATCTCACTATGGGGAATGACTACATCCAGCTTCCCAGCCACTCAGCCAGGCCCAGCTAAGTTGACATACAACCTTAACTACCACAGAAGGAATGTATGGAGTTACTGGACCAAAAAGAATTAATCAGTTTTCATTTATTTTAGAAAGTTACGAATGATCAAGAACCAATGGTATTGAAGGAAGAAGTCGAAGCTGCATTGACGGAATGGGAAAAAACAAGGCTACAGGAGTTGATGGAATTCCCACTGAGATGTTTCAAGAAATGGTTGCTGTGCTAGAGGCACTTAGTCTTCTCTGCCAAGAAATTTGGAAAACAGCAACCTGGCCAACTGACTGAAAGAGATCCATATTTGTCCCCATTACAAAGAAAGAGGTGATCACACAGAATGTGGAAATTGTCAAACAATATCATTAATATCACACACAAGTAAAATTTTACTGAAGATAATTTAAAACATGTTTGCAGAAGTATATGGACAGGGAACTTCCAGAAATGAAAGGTGAATTCAGAAAGGGACATGGAACGAGGAGGGTATCATTGGTGATGTGAGATGGATCTTGGCTGAAAGCAAAGAATACCAGAAAGATGTTTACTTGGTGTTTTATTGGCTATGCAAAAGCATTTGACAGTGTGGATCATAACAAATTATGGATAACATTGAGAAGAATGGGAATTCTAGAACACTTAATTGTGTTCCTGAGGAACCTGTCCATAGACCAGGAGGCTGTCATTCAAACAGAACAAGGGGATACTGCATGGTTTAAAATCAGGAAGGAAGTGTGTCAGAGCTGTATACTTTCACCATACTTATTCAATCTGTATGCTGAGCAAGTAATCCCAGAAGCTGGAGTAGATGAAGAATGTGACATCAGGATTAGAGGAAGACTCATTAACAACCTACTATATGCAGATAACAGCTTTGATTACTGAAAGTGAAGATGACTCAAAGCACTTACTGTTGAGGATTAAAGACTACAGTGTACAGTATGGATTACACTTTCACATAAAGAATGTGAAAATCCTCACAACTGGACCAATAAGCAGCATCATGATAAATGAAGAAAAGATTGAAGCTGTCAAAGATTTCATATTACTTGGTTCCACAGTCAACACCCATGGAAGCAGTAGTCAAGAAATCAGATGTTGTATTGCGCTGGTCAAATCTGCTACCAAAGACCTCTTTAAAGTACTGAAGAGCAAAGATGTCTATTTGAAGACTAAGATGGGCCTAACCAGGCCATACTATTTTCAATAGCCTCCCATTCATGTGAAAGGTAGATAATGAATAAGAAAGACCGAAGAAGAGTTAATGCTTTTGAGTTGTGGGGTTGGTGAAGAATATGGAAAGTACCATGGACTGCCAGCAGAACTAACAAATCTGTCCTGGAAGAAGTGCAGTGGGAATGCTCCCTGGAAGGGAGAATGGCCAGACTTCGTCTGACCTAGTTTGGTCATGCTGTCAGAAGGAACCATTCCCTGGAGAAAGGATATCATGGTTGGTAAAGTGGAGGGTCAATGAAAAAGAGGAAGGCCCTTAACAAGATGGATTGACACAGTGGCTGCAACGATGGGCTTAGGTGTAGGAAAGATTGTGAAGCTGGCACAGGACTGGGCAGTGTTTTGTTCTGTTGTATGGCACCTAACTATAACAACATTTTTAGACATTGATTTAAAAAAACCCTACTATACTGAAACTGTAACATAATCGTAGTCTTTTTATACTTGAAGAAATAAACCATGTGTAATTTATGAACTGAATAATTGAGACAGGCCTTTCTATCCATTTAGCATAAGTTAATAAGATTTTTTCTGCATCTGGAACTGATAATGTCAATTATACATGACTTGATAATTGACAAGAGAGTAAGGAGAACCACCATTTCTTAGTTGGAAACAACAAACTTAACTCTTCCTACTTTTTCATATCTTTATAATGAAGAGTTATGTTTCCATGTAAGTGTGAGACAGCCCTTCTGGTTCTGGCAACTTTTATTTCCCTGAATATTTAATTTTTAATCTTCATAGAATATTGCAGTATTTTATTTTTGTCTGATTCATGATATCATACATAAAACTATCCAACTTTAATGTTCCCTTTTAAGAATGATGTGAAAGAAGAGAACTATTTCCATGTGTATATTTTTAGTCAGGAATAATGCCTATAATATAAACAATAAGCTTCTAATTTTTTTTAACTTCTTTCCCCATTTATTTGTTTTCCCAAAAAATTATATAAAAAAGTTATAGTATTAAATAATCCATATTCTTTCCATAGCCTGTTATAGGAAATTCAGAAAATATAAACACAGTATCACTACCCAAAGATGATCTCTTTTGATATTTTGGTGTATACTGTTCTAGTGCGTACAGTATTTAAATGGAATCATATTGTACATAATGTGTTTTTTATATAATAATTTTCTTTGAAATATCTTTTCATGTCAACATGTATACATGGACAAAATTTTTAATGACTTCACATAATGAAATTACGTTTTGGGAAGGTCATTTATTTGTTCCCCCATTTGTATATGTGTGTCTCTGGTTTGCTTTGTCCTTTGTGTGAATCTATAATTGTTTTCTCAGTGTAAAGCCCTAGAGGTGGATTTGCTGTGTCAAAGAATGCTATTTCAAGATGTTTGATAAATACTGTCAAATTATCCTCAAGAGAGGCTTTGCCACCAGTAGGATTCAATTTTGTGTATTAAAGTCCTCTTAATTTGCTGTTTACCTATTTTCTTTCCCCTAAAATGGACATGATTGTGTTTACTAACCCAGTATTTTGTTTCCGTTTTTTTTTTTTTTTTAATTCTTTCATTGGTTCTTTAATTTTTAATAATAAGGGGAGTATATCTATTAGTCCAATAGAAAATAGTGAATTAAAGCTTTCTGTCCCTTTCTCTTTTTTTAGATGGAGTCCACTGTCTTACCTGTGCAATGATGCTGCTTAACACTGATCTACATGGCCATGTAAGTGTGGGTTTTGTGAAGCTGTCTTACAGAAATCCAAAAATGTCTTGAACTTATCTTTGCTTTTGTGCCTGTACATGTTTATTCTCTGCCTTTCTCCCTCTTGTTCCTGCATGAGTCCCCTGGTAGATATATCATCATAAATATTTTGGAAAAAGCAATCATGTTTTATCTTATAGGCTAGCATAAAACATAATTTTAAGTTGACACCATACTGTTTAGATGACTAGAATAGTTTTGTAACTTGTATTCTGTATCCTCTTTCTCCACTAGATGGCAAAGACAAAACTTTTTTTTTGTTTTGTTGTGTGTGTTGTTTATGCATTAAGACTGATATCCAGTGATGAAAAAAGAATAAAAGTTAGATCTGAGAATGTCAACCGTATTTTCACTAAATACAGTAATAAGTCCAAGAACTTAACCTTTCTATACTGTTCAGCTCACGTGGTCTTTTATTAGTTGAAATAGTGAACTAATCTAATAGATTTTTCTATTTAAAACAGATGATGAACTGCTTAAATTTATAATTGTGTGTAAACTTTCACCTTAGGATTTATTAAACTATTGATAGTAGAGAAAGAGAATCTTTTAGTTAACTGTAGGTACTCACTTAGACCAAAAATGATTTCATAGAGCCAAGTCCATTTATTTTGGACAGCTCTGGTGGCATAGTGCCTAAGGCATTTTTGACTGCTAACCAGAAGGCTGGCAGTTCAAACCCACCAGCCACACCTTGGAAGGAAGACTAGGCAATCTCCTTCTGTAGAGACCACCTCAGAAACCCAAGGAGAGGTTGCTATCAGTCAGAAATGACTTGATGGTAGTGAGCTTTTTCTTTTTTTTTTTTTTTACTTTTTTATATACTTGAGAAACTTAGATCATCCCTAGATTTGCTGATATAATTTCTTAAAATTAAAAAAAAAATCAGTTAAAAGAATTCATTAAATATTGATCCACATTTGTTCTGAAATTCCAAAACCATCTCAAAAAAGAAAAAAAAAAAAACAAAAAAAAAACAGTGCTGTCAAGTTGATTCTTATAGAAACCCTATAGGACAGAGTAGAACTGCCCCTAGAGTCTCCAAGGCTGTAAATTTTTATGGAAGCCGACTGCTGCATCTTTCCACCATTGAGCAGCTGTGGGTTCAAATTGCAAACCTTTCACTTAGCAGCTGAGTGCTTCTGCCACTGTACGAAGTCCACATAATTTGCTTATTTGAAACTGTTTCTCTTTAAGAAAGGCAAAATGCCACTTTTTCAGACCTTGAAAATAAGAGTGCCTATTATAAGAGTATTGGAGAAGAAAAGGATTATACCATCAGAATGATGAAAAGGAGGTATATTGAGAGAAGCAACACCCTCTTTACTTATTCCACCAGGAGCTTCCTTTGTGTAATTAGCAACAGATGAATTTAGACTAACTTAATGACTTGTAGACATATGTAGCATGTGTACAGAGATGATACAGACTAAAAATCTAGATACTTTCAGGGAACATTCTTAGATAATAGGGTAGTAATATGGCTTGTGGAAATGAGGGTGTTGGAATTCCCACAGTGTGGCCTGTGAATACCAGAATCTTATATTCACTCAACTTCCAAGTCTATTGTGCTGGCCTGTGCGCGTCTGTCACCAGTGAGGCAAGTTTTCACCATTTTTGTCTTTGTCATCTTGTGATAACAATTATAACTCTGCCCTTTCCTTTTTCTCACCTATTCCCACTCCCTGATTTCTTAACTTTTTGGCTGAAAGTGAGAATTCTAAGCATGTTTGTCTACAAGTAACAGTGACCCAAGTTAGAGATTATTAGTGCTTTTTAGTATGAAGAAACTCTTTATATCAGATATTTTGAGAGTACCTCCATCAACATACATATGATGTGCATTTAGTACTTGTTAACTGAGAAAATGCGTCATGACAGTGGTAGGAGGGTTTGGGGATGGGGAGAGCTCAGAGGCCTTAAGTAAACCAAACGAAACCCACTGCCATTCATTCGGATCTGACTCATAGTGACCTGTCTTTGGATTTCTGAGGTGGTGTCTCTATGGAAGTAGATTGCCCAACCTTCCTTCTGTAGAGGTTAGAATTTTGGTGTTTCTGTAACTCATGAATTGTTTTTTAAAAAAGCTATACTTGTTTTAAAAAAATGCTTTCAAATAAACATATTTTAGTAATCACAATAATTTGGAACATAGTAGTAAACAGAAGTGTGAGGTATTTTATTTAGTGGATAACTCAGTGTGCTAGATGCACATGGAAGGTGTGGCACTGCTAGTCTGTTGCCCACAGGTGTAGAACCACAGATCTTAGCCACTTGCTCTTGCTCCTTCTTCAGAGGCTTTTGAGGAATTGTAAGATTAGATGAAGCATCACACCTCTTTTAGGTAACTGGGATGGAAGAGACTAAATGAACATTTAAATATTACCCTGAGTTATGCTGATTATAGATAATTAACAATTGGGTACAGCAGCAAAATCACTGATGTAAGAGGTAAATAACGCTAAATCTCCACATCATGTTGCAGATCATGATTTTGGCTTTGTTTTTTAAAATGTGTGCTTTATACTCAGAAGTGGCTATGTTCAGGTTTACAATGTTAGAGTTTTATTTATCCTTATAATGCATGCAGTTAAAAGTATGTTGACTGTATAATAGCTATGATACAAACTAACCATATGAAAATGTGTTTCTCTCATTTTCCTCCTCTGGATTCATTTTTAAAATAAATTTTCCTTCTAGGTGGTAAGTATTTATCCATAATTCTGGATGTAGCTTCTCTTGCATCATGATTGCCTGATTTATTGTTATAGTGTCTGCTTTGATAGCATGGCCCTTTTGAAGTTGAATCACTTGAAAGATAAATTACTTCTAATTACCGGCTCCTTTTCACCTTCTCCTTATGCTGTACTGCATAGTCCCTCACCACCCATTACTTGGTCCCATGCCAGAAAAATCCTCTTGGGGAGTGAACTAATAAACTATTTTCCTTTCCTTCCTAACCATTGTGGGATAATAGCAATACAACAGCATGACCTTTCTAAGAAGTGCTGATACCAGCTTTTCCTCATATTTTTATTGGAGATAGCTAACTTGGGAGAAGTAACTTCTTTGGCTGTTCTTTGTGACTCTTTGTGGGTTGCCACCACCCCCCCCCCCGCCCCCCGTGGAATGATGTATTGAAAGTGCATTGGTATGGGCCTCTGGCCTGCTAACTTTCTAATAAAATGATGGAATGTGTACTAATACAATAAGCATTGCTAATTTATAATAAACAGCTCACTGTTACATGTTGGAGTACTTTCTGTATTTCTTTTTCTAATTTATTCTCTCATGCAGTAAATTTTGTGTCCCTACCATTCCAAGTTCTGTGCCATTTTGTAAATATCAGAAATGAGACATGTTCATTGAAATCATATCTCATCTTAGGTAGTGTTGACTAGGCTGACCTCCTTTAGTCAGGCTTAGCTCAAGAAATGGTAGCAGGTAAATGAAGTGCTGATGTGGAAAAGCACTGGGAAAGTGTTTTATATACACTTTGGAGTATAGTTGGGAGCTCTGGTAGTATAGTGCCTAAGGCACTTTACTGCTAACCAGAAGGATGGTGGTTCAAACCCACTGACCACTCCCTTAGAAGGAAGGTTGGGCAATCTACTTCCGTAGTGATACCGCCTTGGAAACCCAAGTGGGGGTTGCTATGAGTCGGATCTGACTCCATGGCAGTGAGTTTGGTTTTGGTTTGGTTGGAGTATAGATAAGTCTCACAAATTAGATGAGGAAAAGACAAGTCTGAATTATACACAGTATTTTTGGGAGAAATTAATTCTGACATTATAGTATTTGAGTAAATGGTGATATCCTTTAGTACCTGCTTAAAAAAATACATGTATGAATGATTTATTACTTGTTAATTGCATGGGTTTTATTTTACTTGTTTGCAAGTGGTTTATTCTGTTCGATTAAATTCAATTGTGATCATATGGCTATTTGCTAAGTAAACCCATTTTTAAAATATCTCTTGTCTATGAAATACATATACAAATTAAACATCTGCGCATACAGATAAATACCCATTAAAACAAATTCTAGAGTTAATCTAAATCCCTTTGCTATATTGTAACTAAGTTGTATTAACAAGGTGTTAAAAAAGTCTTTTTTCAAACTCTTTATTTTATTGGAAAATATATGAATAAAAGAATTTGGCATGTTAGAATAAGAGCCCATTTCTATTCTGGACTATTGTTCAGATATGCCCTGTTGACCATATCCCTCTCTCTTGTACTTTGATCATTGTTAGGATTCTTCCATCCTAGTAGGTTTGCTGCTGCAGCCTGAGGACAGGCTATTCTGTACTATTTCTGTCTTAGAGCAGGCATGTATGGGATAACCTGGGAACCTCACCATCAGCTGTGGAAATGTTTTTATAGAAAAAGCTCACACTTTCAGATTTTTCAGTTTCAAAATGACCTTAACATAATAATTCATTATCAAATTGGCTGTGGTCTAGATTTTTAGTAGGCTTCTTCTTATGTACAATGGATGAGTTTTATTTAAGTATGTCAAAACTTTAATCATACACTGGTGGATTTTGTTACCTAACAGGATTCAGTAACTCCTCACAAAGAAAGCCTCCTTTCATCCTTCCCTTTCCCCCTTCCTTTCTTCCATGCTTTCTTTTTCTAGTTCTGGTTTCCTTAGATTAGGGCTCATATGTGGAAGGCATGTCACAGGTAGCTTTTATTAGGTGAGTTATTGGGGCTTATTTGGGGACCTCAGATTCCCTAATTTATAAATTATTCATTTACTGTGCCCATTCTCCTCCTGCCACTATGAGCCTTTTATATTTGCACGGTTCATTAGTAGAAGGTGATGAAGGAACAGTGGGTAAAACTGTTAAAACAGTTTTGCTGTTAGTTGCTGTAAACAATTGGTGAGGGGGAAAAAGTCAAGAGGAAGAAGAAAGTGTTAAAACTAGTACTTTTACCTCTAATCTAATTACCTATTTGCCCCTCCTTCTATAACAATTATTTTCTCAGTGTAATGGTCACTCTTTATAATTTTATAATGAGGGCTGTGTTTTATCTCTTCTCAAATTTTAGAAGAAATACTTTCTATGAAATGCTGATGCAATGCTGTTAAGAGAGTTCTCAAACTTATAAGTCTCAGGACCCATTTATATTCTTAAAAAAAGTTTTGAGAGCTCTGAAGAGCTTTTATTTATACGGAGTATATCTACAGTTATTACATTACAACTTAAAATTGAGAAAATGTTACAATATTTGTTAAAATGTTTAAAAATATCATTAATGAACATAATACACAAATAATACACTTCAAAATTTTTTTCTTATTGTGATTTGGGTGAAAGTTTATAGAGCAAATTCATTTTCCATGCAGCAGTTTTTACACATTGTGCTTCATGACACTGATCGCAGTCCCCACAATGTAACAGCTCTCTTCCTATTTCCTCCTTGAAATTACCTCTTTTCTGTGTCCTTTTTTCCTGTGCATTCCTGCCCCCTGAGCTATCTCTCTGCAAAGTCTGCCCTTCTGGTCTCCCATGATAGATTGTTCCCAGGAGTGTATTTACCTGGTATAAATGTTACCTTATATTCCTGTCTATTGTTTGGCTGGAAGACACAGGAGTGAGTTCATTTCCAGGCCTGAAGGGTGACTAAGGGCTATAGTCTTGGGGGTTTCACTACTCTCTATCAGACCAGTAAACCTGGTCTTTTATTTATTTATTTATTTATTTATTTATTTATTCATTCATTCATTCATTCATTTATTATTATTATTATTTTTTTAATTGTGTTTTGGGTGAAAGTTCACATAGCAAGTTCACTTTTCATATACCAGTTCACATACACTTTGTCTCATGACGTTGACTACGATTTACCCCAATATAGCAGCTCCCCTCCCACTTCCTCTAGATAGTTACCTCTTCCCTGTGTTCATCCCTTCATTTATTCCTGCCCCCTGAGCTGTCTCCCTGTGCATGAACAACCCTTTTTTCTCCCATGATTGTTCTCTCCAAGGAGTGTGTCTATCTCAGGTAAATGTTCAACTTTTGTTTGGCTGGAAGCCACAGGTGTGGATTCAATTCCAGACCTGAAGGGCATCTAGGGGCCTTTAGTTTCAGGAGTTCCATCAGGCTCTATCAGACCAGCAAATCTGGTCCCCCTTTTTTTTATTTTTATTTTTTCCCAAATGATTTTGAGTTTTGTTCCACATTGTTCTCCTTCTCTATCCAGGATCTCCTACATAGATCCCCCTCCAAGTGGTTGACAGTGGTAGCTGGGCATCCTCTAGTTCTTCTGGTCTCATAGTCATATAGGTTGCAGATTGCATGGTGTACCAGTTGCTAGGACTAATTGTTTCCATGAATCTTTGGGTTTCTTCATTCTTCTTTGCTCTGGACGAGGAGAGACCCATTGTTGCATCTAGATGGCTGATTGCAAGCTTTTAAGATCCCAGTCGCTACTCGCCAAAGTAGGAGGTGGAACAATGTTTTGTATAATATGTTATGCCAATTGAGCTTGATGTCCCCTGTGACTATGGTCCCAAGGTCACAGGTTCAACTACTCGGTCTCTCTGGGTAGCAGCTGGCTGTGACCAAGAAGTGACTACACTATTTCCCCTTGTCAGCTCTACTATCCACCTGGGAATTCTTGCAGAACATACAAATACACTTGTAGAACCATTGTCTGCCAACCCTATACATGGTCTTGGGTACACTCCCCGCTGCGTAGACATACCTACTAGGAAGGTTGGGCAATCCTACTTCCATAGTGATACTGCCTTGGAAACCCAAGGAGGGGTCGCTATGAGTCGGGTTTGACTCGACGGCAAAACAACAACAACAACAACAACAACTAGTTCAGCCTGTCCACCCATCTATCCACCCATATACCCATGTTTGCCTTCACTGACAATGCAGTACTATATGTGCAAAAGGGTTTATATTTGTTGTCTATACCTCCCATGTACCTCTCTTTGTCTTCCTCTTCCTCAGTGCCACCATGTTGATCCTCACATTTGGTACATTGCCCTTCTCTTCACTCACATCAATACTTATCTCTACCTATCTAATGGTGTTCCCTCTCCTCCCCTCCCACCCCTGATAACCAACAAAGAAAATTTCCTTCCATATATAAACCTCTCCTTGACTTTTACAATAATGGACTAATACAATATGTCCTTCTGTGATTGACTTATTTCACTCAGCGTAATGTCCTCCAAGTTTATCCATGTTATACGGTGTTTTGCAGATTCTACATTATTCTGTAGCATTGCATAGTATTCCATTATGTGTATGTACCATAGTTGGTTATCCATTCCTCAGTTGATGGACACCTAGGTTGTTTCCATCTTTTGGCTATTGTAAATAGTGCTACGATGAACATGGGTGTGCATATGTCTGGTTTTTTCATGGTTCTTACTTCTTTAGGGTATATACCTAGCAATGGAATGGCTGGGTCAAATGGTATTTCTAATTCCAACTTTTGAAGAAATCACCATACTGCTTTCCACAATGGTTGTACCATTTTACAGTCCCACCAGCAGTGTATGAGAGTCTCAGTATCTCCACATCCTCGCCAGCATTTGTTATTTTCTGTCTTGTTTAACTTTGCTACTAGTGCTGGGGCAAGATGGTATCTCATTGTTGTTTTGATTTGCATCTCTCTAATGGCTAATAATTGTGAGCATTTATTCATATGTTTGTTGGCCGCCTGAGTATCCTCCTTGGTGAAGTGTCTATTCATGTCTTCTGCCCATTTATTAACTGGATTATTTGTCTTTTTGTTATCGAGATGTTGGAGTTTTCTATAAATTCTAGAGGTAAAGTCCTTTGTCAGATATGTCATTGCCAAATATCGTTTCCCAATCTGTAGGTTCTCTTTTGACTCTTTTGGAGAAGTCCTTGGAAGCACATAAAAATTTAATTTTGAGAAGGTCTCATTCATCTAGTTTCTCTTCTGCTGTTTGTGCATTTTGGGTTATGCTTGATAGTCTATTTATGCCGTATATTAGGGCCCCTAAATTTGCCCCTAGTTTTTCCTTGAGGAACTCTATAGTTTTAGGTTTCACTTTTTTTTTTTTTAAGGATTTTGAGTTTTGTTTCATGTTGTTTTCCCACTCTATCCAGCATCTCCAGCACTGATCCCTTCCCGAGTGCTTGACAGTGGTAGCCAGGCACCATCTAGTTTTCCTGTTCTTATGGCCTTGTAGGCTGAGGGTCGCATGGTTCACTAGTCCCTTGGATTAATTGTTTCCATGCATCTTTGGTTTTCTTCATTTTTCTTTGCTCTGGACAGGGAGAGACCAATTGTGGTCACTTGCTAGATTTTAAGACCCCAGTCACTACTCATCAAAGTAGGATGTAGAACAATGTTTTTGTGTGGTATATCATGCCAGTTGAGGTTGATGTCCCCTGTGGCCATTGTCCCCAGCCCACAGGTCCAACAAATCACTGCATCAGGGTGGCTGACTGTGCCTAAGAAGTTATCATGACTTTGCCCCTGTTAGCTCTATTTATATGGACATTCTTATAGCACATACAAATACATATGTAGAAATATCATCTGCCGTGGTCATGAGTATATTTTCTTTTGCCTAGACATACCTGATGCTTTTTATAAACAATAATTATACTTTTTGAAACTAGTGGAAAGTATAACATTTAAAAGTTTTGTAAATTTCTGATACCTGGCTTAACAGGAAACCACTAGATTCTCTTATCTGCTTTTGCATTTGTCTGTTACCATTTATCATGTTATGTACGAACCTTCTCAAAACTTCCACTTGCATACTTGTAAGAAAAAGAAAATGGAAAAAAGTGAGTAATACTGTCGAATTTTGGTAAATGTAGGATTTACTCATGGGAACCCTTGACGGGATCCCTGGACCAACTCTGAGAATAGCTGTATTACAACATTATTTTCAGCTCCCATATGTGGTTTTATTCTTTATATCACTTCCTGTTCCTTTTTCTTTGGCAATGTATTAGATTAGAGGTGTTGTTATGTGCTGTTGAGTTGAGAACTAGTTCCAGACCCGACTCATAGCGACCCTTCCTTGGGTTGCCAAGGCAGTATCACTACGGAAGTATATTGCCCCAACCTTCCTTCCAAGGAGTGGCTGGTGGATTTGAACCGCCAGCCTTCTAGTTAGCAGTCAAGTGCCTTAGGCACTTGCTAGGAAAAAAAATTCCATTAGTAGTTCACATATTTCCAAAGGCTTAACTTTTAACAGTTCAATTCTTTTGTTGGCATTTATGAAAGAATCTTCTCATTATTATAGCTGTGTTTTCCTAATTTGATCTTAATTTTGATCATTTTTGGAATTTACAAAGGATCCTGTTTTGCCCACTAATTATGCATCTACAAAAATCAACACCTGAGGGCAGTATAACACAGTCAAACTTATTTGATAGTGCTGCATACAAAACAAAAACAAAATAGGATCTTTTAGCAGAGCTGTAGAAATGAAGTAAAAACCAAATCAGTAGTATGCTTTTTCACCGTTTAGTGTAACATGTTGGAGGAGGTGGAATTGTCATGTGGGAGGGTATGCCTGCTGTGTTTCTAATATCTCATGATTTGTTAAGCCAGATTTTACCAAAGGCTGATGAGAGCTTTTAGTTTCTCTGAAAGCATGTTTTCCACAAAGTTTCCAGACCATACACTATTAAAAATGAAAAAATGTAGGGTTATTTTGCCAAAATTAACCTCTACATCAGAATTTATGCGTTAGTCTGCTTTCCTAGTGAACGTTTAAGTCACCTGGTCCTGAGTTTTGATTAAACCTTGGTTGGACCTTGTAGAAGATTCCATTCCCCCAATTGTCAGGGAAGGCATGCTCAGAGCAGAGTTGCTTACCTCATGTTTACCAAGCTTTAGAGTGTAGCTTGCATGCTTTAGGTGCCCCGCTAAGAATGTAGACTCTCCATTTTAATTTTCTCTGCTTACGGTCATTATTGGGAGCTCTGGTAGCATAGTGGCTAAGACACTTGACTGCTAACCAGACAGCTGGCAGTTCAAACCCACCAGCCACTCCTCGGAAGGAAGGTTGGGCAATCCTACTTCCGTAGTGATACTGCCTCGGAAACCCAAGGAGGGGTCGCTATGAGTCAGGGCCGACTCGACGGCACATAACAACAACAACAACAACACAGTCATTATTACTGTTAAAGTTGAAAACTAGTTCTGTCCTAGAATGTGAAAAATGCATAACTTTAACAAAGGCAGCCTGACATTAAAGGACAGAATACACGAAGATGCTTAATTTTGTTGACATGCCACCTTGTTGAAGAAATTGTCCTCAATCTCAATGCCAATTCCTTCTGCTTTTCTTTTATACCAGGGATCGACAAAGTATGATGCATTAGCAAAATTCAGTTTACCATTTGTTTTTGTGAATAGAATTTTATTGGACCATAGCCACACCTGTTTGTTTACATCTTCATGCTACAATGGCAATATTGAGTAGTTGCAGCAGAGACCATATATATCCTGCAAAGCCTAAAATATTTAGTGTCTGGTAATTTATTGAAATTTATAGAATTTGTCTTCTTTATACTTTTAACCTTAGTCCATGAAACCTGCGGCATTTCGGACAGCCCTTCTCCCGAACATAAGAATATCTATAGCACAGTGCCTAAGGCATCAGAGTGTTAACCAGAAAGTTGGTGGTTTAAACCCACCAGCCACTCTGTTGAAGGAAGACTGGGTAATCTATTTCTTTAAAGAATTACCGCCTCGGAAACCTAACGGGGGTCACTGTGAGTCGAAATTGACTTGGTAGCAGTTTGTTTTTCTTTTTTTGGGTATTGCCTTTTTAGGTTTGATTTTAAACTCCCTCCTGATTTAAAGATAATAATCTAGAGATTCATGCTTATTAGCATCTCACATTTGATTGAGAATACTGCATTGACTTCAAGGGACATTTCAGTGCCTCCTGAGCTCTGGTGGCATAGTGCCTAAGGCATTTGACCCTTAACCAGAAGGCCAGAGGTTCAAACCCACCAGCCACTCCTCGGAAGGAAGATTAGGCAATCTACTTCCGTAGAGATACTGCCTTGGAAACCCAAGGGGAGGGGTCGCTATGAGTCAAATCTACTTGACAGCAGTGAGTTTTAAGTTGATGTTTCAGGAGGCCTTTTCAAATAATCATGCTGTATTGATTTAATTGTAAGGAATTCAGAATAAGGGAAAGTACTATGAAAGTACTTCCTTGGCATGAAATTACCTAACATTTGTTTCAGAGTGGGCCTACTTTTCTTTCTAAAGTTACCAGTGAATTTGAGAAGAAATGAGTAGAACCATGGCAACTTGTGAGCTTCACTGTAATGCCTATGAATTTTTGAAACACACAGTTTTAATGATTGGCGTTAGCTATGTTCAGTGTACAGGATGTCCTTGAATACCAGTATTTCAAATTAATTCATACAACTTAATATAATGAGGGAAAAAATCCAGGTATCATCAGGGTCTTTTCTGGATGACAGGGACTTCATTTTATCTTTATTGCTTGATAAAATGCTTAAAATAGTATGGGGGTGTTTATATATGTGCCAGTAAGAAGCAACATGTTCTTTTCCCTTATTTAATGTGATAAGTATATGTATATAATAAAACATTTGCCATTTAAGCATTTTTTATGTGTATAGTTCAATGACATTAATTATATTTATCACATTATTCAACCATCACTATTTGTTAATTGATTTTTCCATCACCCTTAACAGAAGCTCAGTGTCCCCTAAGTAATGATTCCCCCTTTGCCCTTGGCTCCTGGCTATCCCTGGTTACCACTGATAAACTCGGGCCTCCGGACACTGCTTAACTGTTCTACATATTTCATGTAAGTGGCATCATACAATATTTGTCTTTTTGTGAATGATTTATTTCATTCAACCTCATGTTTTATTTGGCCACTTTTATTTCTTCCTTGATGAAATGTCTGTTTAAGTACTTTGCTCATTTTTGAGTGGGTGGTTTGCCTTTTTAACCCTTCTCTTTTTACTCCTTTATCTTACCTAGAGGAATTACCAGTGAAGCAAGAAACTGGTCCAAACCAAAACCAAACTCACTGCCATTGAGTCGATTCTGACTTATAGAGACCCCCCATTGGGTATCTGAGGCTGTAAATCTTGATGGAAATAGATTTTCCAGTCTTCCTTCTATAGAGTGGCTGGTGGGTTTGAACTGTTGACCTTCTGGTTAGCAACCAAATGCCTTATCACCTACATGACGAGGGCAGATAGAAATAACCTCAACTACTCAAGTAATCAAGAAGTTGTTGAATACCTTTGAGCCATAGAAAATCAGGTACCTTGGTTATCTTTATATCCCACACTTGGGCAGATAATAGATTAGGGCATGATATATTATGCTTCCTTATGGTATAGGATCAGGAGCTCTGGTAGCATAGTGCCTAAGGCACTTGACTGCTAACCAGAAGGCTGGCGGTTCAAACCCACCAGCCACTCCTTGGAAGGAAGGTTGGGCAATCCTACTTCCGTAACGATACTGCCTCGGAAACCCAAGGAGGGGTTGCTATGAGGCGGGGCCAACTCGATGGCAAATAACAACAACAACAATGGTATAGGATCAAAGCAATTGCATTGACTTTTATTGGTTGGTAGCTTTTTCCCTCCCACAGTGGTTCAGTCGTTAAAGTATTTGGCGTCTATCCAAAAGGTTGGTGGTTTGAACCTACCAGTCTCTCCAAGGGAGAAAGATGAAGCATCCTGTTTCCATAAAGATTTACAGCCTTGGAAACCCTATGGGGCAGTTCTACTGTGTCATACAGAGTAGCTATGAATCAGAATCGACTCAGTGGCAGTGGCTTTGGTTTTTGGTAATTGCTATTTCAAAGTCCATGTGAGTTAAGTTGTTACCTTTATACCAATATGAGTAATGGTATTGTTACTATGAAAGTATACAAAGGGGAATGCTAAATAAGCAATTAAATGTGAATTTAGAATGAAATGTAATTTTATAAACCAAAATAACTCTAGGGATCTTAGCATTGATTTAAAAAGCTGTAAAACATGGTTGTTGTTGTTACTGAAATGAGGGAAGTTTGAATTACTCCTTAAATTTTAAATTCATGGTGTCTTGAAAAAGTATTTTTGACTCACTGGTCTGTAAACATAATGTTAATGAGTCTCTGAAAAGAATTTTGAAAAAAAATTATTTCTTTTTCCATTTTAGAGTTGTAATCTAATTGTTTTATTGTAAGTTTAATAATTTTAAAAAGTCATTTGATGGTGGACATTAACTAGTGACATTTTTTAAAAAAAGTTTTACATTGGGCTCTAAATATCATTGTAAGGAAGAATGGCAGAGTATAAGCACCTCTGAAAATGCACTCCTAAAAAAAAAAAACTTTTAAAGAAATTTGAAAATTAATCCAAGGCTCATACTATCTGAAGAGTGGTTATTTAAGAAAAATGATTGTGTCTTGTTAAGAACAAGATTTTAATTTGCTCTGTTACCATTCCCCTCTCTACCCAGTTCTGCAGGAACCTAAAAACCAACAGCTCAAAACCACATACCTGTGAAAACCTTTAAATAACAGTCTCCAAGGAAGCAGTTTGAAGCTCTTAAAAAGCCCCATTCCCAGAGATTATCATTATTTGTCTTTCTGGCAGCTCGCTTAAATCTCTCAGGTCTTATCTTTATTTTATGTGACTCAGATTTGGTGGGAATAACTTTTTTTTCAGGATGTTTGTCTAAATCAGCAGCAATAATGGCAGAGCTTACTAAGGCAGCAATACCAGTTGGGTACAGATGAGAGGCTGACTAAAAATCATAAAAGGAGAAGTGGGGAATTGAGACATTCATAGGAGCCTTTGGGTAAAGTTTGACCTATTCCTGGGACTCTGCAAGGTACATGTGCAGGGCTATGCACATGCCCAGGAAAGATCTAAAAACTCTCCTAGCTTTCCCCTATGGCTGACATTGAGGCTTTGTATGAGTAGTAAGATATACAGTAAAGACAAAGACATATGCTAAAGGGGCAAGAAGGCAGCACCTTCTTACCTCCTCTAACTACACAAGAGGAGGACAGAATCACCATCAGCAGCCCAAGGCCTGTTCTTAAGAGGCCAGACATGCCACCACCCTCTAGCCCTCCTACTAACCTTGACACCAACTGTTCATCCCACGGCACCCACCACCTCTCTGCTGGGTTTGATAATTCACTCCAGTGGCCACACACAACTCACAGATTACAGGGTTTATTAGGGAAGCAACAGGCTATAATTCAAGCTCAAAAATGGGCTCAGTCTCTCTTAGCTGGCCATCTCTCAGTAGCACATCTCTCTCTCAGCAGTGTGTCTCTCACATCTCTTAACAGTTCACTTCCCTCAGCAGCACGTCTTTCTCAGCTGGCAGTCAGAGAGACACTCTCGCCTCCTGCTTCTGGAAGGGCTCATTTTTGAGCCTGGCAGAGTGGCCAAAACCAACCCATCCCAATATCAGAATCCTGAACACCTGAAAGAGAGCAAACTTCACAGAAGATTGCTTCCTGGTGCTCCAACAGAAATATACCAGGTGGATACCTTCAACAATCAGCTACTCACTACAAAGGGGGAGTTAAAAAGACTATGGCTAGAAAAGCCATACCATGTAATTTACTACCAGGAAACTTAGTTTAAAATGCCTGCTGGATTCTTTATTTTCTTTAAATTTATTTATTTATTTATTTTTATTTGGGTGAAGATTTCCAGAGCAAATTCACTTTCCATACAGCAGTTCACATATACTTTGTCTCATGTCATTGACCACAGTTTACCACAATGCAACAGCTCCCCTCCCCCTTCCTCCCCATAGTTACCTCTTCCCAGTGACCATCCCTCCATACTCTCCTGCCCCCTGAGCTGTCTCCCTGTGCATAAGCAGCCCTTCCTTCTCCCATGATTGTTCTCTCTAGGGCGTGTGTCTACTTGAGGTAAATGTTTAACTCACATGCCTGTACATTGTTTGGCTGGCAACCACAGGTGTGGGTTCAATTCCAGACCTGAAGGGCAGCTAGGGGCCATAGTCTCAGTGGTTCCACCAGGCTCTATTGGACCAGCTCCTGTTGGATTCTTGGAAGCATACTTCAACACGCACATGGAAGCCCTCGGCAAAGGCTGGGTCAAGGCATGTAAAGAAATCTTTGTCCAGTCATTAGCTGGATATCAAGTTAATCAAGCAGAGGGTGATGTGGCCACACTTAACAAAAATAAAACTTTACCAAACTTAGTTCAGGAAACGTTACTAAAAGATGAAAATAATTGTAATAATTGCCAACAAACAGCTTGGGGGTCGGGAATGTGAGGAATCTGATTCCCGGAGTTGCCACATTATGTTATTTAAAATGTTCAGTTTTCAACAACAACAAAAAGTAATGCAAAAAAACAGGAAAGTATATCCCATGCACAGGAAATAAAGGCAGTCAATAGAAACCGTTCCTGAAAGACCAGACTTGGAACTTAGTAGGTAAAGACTTTGTTGTTGTCGTTAAGTGTCGTCGAGTCATTTCCGACTCATAGTGACCCCATGCACAGCAGAACGAAACACCGCCCGATCCCGCGCCAGCTCCATAATCCTTGCTATACTTGAGCCCATTGTTGCGGCCACCGTGTCAATCCACCTCGTCGAAGGTCTTCCCCTCCGTCGACCCTCCACCTTACCAAGCATGATATCCTTCTCCAGGGAATGGTCCATTCTGACAACATAACCAAAGTAGGTGAGACGCGCAGTTATTCTATGTATGTTCAAAGAACAACAGGAAGCCATGTCTGAAGAAACTACTGGAAACAGGAGGTACATCTCACCAAATAGAGAATATCAGTAAGATAGATATTAATAAAAATAACCAAATAGAAATTCTGTAGTTGAGAAGTACAATAACTAAAATTAAAACTTCTGGAACTCAGCAGCAGAAGGAAATAAAAACCAGTGAGCTTGAAGATAGGTCAGTTGCAATTATCCATTCCAAAGAACAAAAAGAGAAAATGAATAGATCCTAAGAGACCTGTGGGAAACCATCAAGCTTACCTACATGTACATAATGAGAATCTCAGAGAGAGGAGAAAAAGGAGCTGAACTAACATTTGAAGAAACAGTAGCTGTAAACTTCTCAAATTTGATGTGAAACATTATTAATGAACTTCAAGTAGGATAAACTGAGATCAGTACCTAAGCATGTCATAGTCAACTGTCAGAAGACACAGACATAAAGAGAATCTTGGAAGCAGCCAGAGAGATAGATGTATCTCATACAAATAAGATTAGTAGCTTGTAACCAGAAACCATAGGCCAGAAGACAGTGGGATGACATATTCAAAGTACTGAAATAAAAACCTGTAAACCAAGAATTCTATAAGTAGCAAGATTTCCCTTCAGAAACGAGGGAGAAATTAAGACAACAGAATGAAACACTACCCAGTCCTGTGCCATCCTCCTGATCCTTGCTATACCTGAAGCCATCTTTGCATCCACTGTGTCAATCCATCTCATTGAGGGCCTTCCCCTTTTTCATTGACCCTCCACTTTACCAAGCATGGTATCCTTCTCCAGGGAATGATTCTATCTGACAAAATGACCAAAGTAGGCGAGACAAAGTTTGGCCATCCCCGCTTCCAAGGAGCATTCCACCTGCACTTCATCCATGATAGATTTATTAGTTCTTTTAACAGTTATGGTACT
>NW_006921611.1:16469589-16487271 GCF_000298275.1 Orycteropus afer afer
GCCTTAGGCACTATACCACCAGAGCTCTCACAGATTGAATAAGTATGGTGAAAGGATACAACCCTGACACACTCCCTTCTTGATTTTAAACCATGTATTATCTTCTTGTTCTGTTCAAATGGTAGCCTCCCTGTCTATGTATAGGTTCTTTATGAGTACAATTAAGTGTTCTGGAATTCCTCTTCTTCTTAATGTTATCCATAATTTGTTAGATCCACACAATCAAATGCTTTTGCATAGTGAAGAAAACATAAGTAAACACATTTCTGGTATTCTTTGCTTGCAGCCAAGATCCATCTAACATCAGAAATGATATCCCTCATTCCATGACCTCTTCTGAATCTAGCTTGCATTTCTGGAAGTTCTCTGTCAAAATACTGCTGCAACCATTTTTGAAGTTTCTTCAGTAAGATTTTACTTGTGTGTAATATTAAAGATATTGTTCGGTAATTTTCCACATTCCGTGGCATCACCTTTCTTTGTAATGGGTACAAATACAAATCTCTTCCAGTCAGTTGGCCAGGTAGCTGTCTTCCAAATCTCTTGGCATAGACGAATGAGTGCCTCCAGCATGATATTTCTTTGTTGAAACATCTCAGTGGGTATAACGTCAATTCCTGCAGCCTTCTTTTTCACCACTTCCTTCAGTGCAACCTTGATTTCTTCCTTGCATACTGTTGGTTCTTGATCATATGCCACCTCCTGAAATGGATGAACATCGACCAGTTCTTTTTGGTACGGTGACTATGTGTATTCCTTTCATCTTCTTTTGATGTTTCCCACGTTACTCAACATACTACCCATAGAATCTTTCAGTATTGCACTTGTAGGTTTAAATTTTTTTTCAGTTCTTTCAGCTGAGCATGTTCTTCCCTTTTGTTTTCTAACTCCAGGTCTTTGCTTATTTCATTATAATAATTGGCTTTGCCTTCTTGAGCTGCTCTTTGAAATCTTGTGTTCATCTCTTTTATCTTGTCATTTCTTCCATTTTCTTTAGCTACTTTCTGCTCAAGGGAAAGTTTCAGAGTCTCTTCTGACATCCATTTTGGTCTTCCCTTCCTTTCCTGTGTTTTTAAGTACCTCCTACTTTCTTCATGAATGATGATCTTGTTGCCATCCCATAATTATTCTTGTTTTTGTTCAATGGTGTTCAATCCATCAACTGTATTCTTCAGATGGTCTCCATATTCAGGTGGGATATAATCAAGGTCATATTTTGGCTCTCATGGATTTGTATTAATTGACTTCAACTTGAACGTGCATATGAGCAGTGGATGGCCTGTTTAACAGTCAGCTCCTGGCCTTGTTTTGGCTGAAGATTTTGAGCTTTTCCATTGCCTCTTGCTACAGATATAGTCAGCCTGATTCCTGTGTACTCTATCTGGTGAAGTCCATGTGTATAGCTGCCATTTGTGTTGTTGAAAAAGGGTATTAACAATGAATAAGTCATTGGTCTTGCAAAATTCTATCACTCAATTTCCAGTGTTATTTCTATCTCCAAGGCCATATTTTCCAACTACTGGTCATTCTTCTTTGTTTCCAACTTTTGCAGTCCAATCGCCAGTGATAATCAACACATCTTGATTGCATGTTAGGTCAATTTCAAACTGTAGAAGTCAGTAAAAATCTTCAGTTTTCTCATCTTTGGTAGTTGGTGCATATATTTGAGTAATAGTGTTAACAGGTCTTCCTTGTAGGTGTATGGATATTATCCTACCACTGACAGCATTGTACTTCAGGACAGATCTTAAAATGCTTTGTGATGATGAATGCTGTGCCATTCCTCTTAAATCTGTCATTCCTGGCCTAGTAGATCATATGGTTATTTGATTCAAAATGGCCCAAACCAGTCCATTTCAGCTCAGCAGTGTTTAGCATATCAATCTTTATGCATTCCATTTCATTTTTGACAACTTCCAGTTTTCCTAGATTCATACTTCAGACATTCCATGTTCCGATTATTAATGGACGTTTGCAGCTGTTTCTTATGTTGAGTCATGCCATGTCAGCAAATGTCTCCCAAAAGCTTTACTCCATCCATATCATTAAGGTTGGCTCTACTCTGAGTAGGCAACTCTTCCCCAGTTGTATTTTGAATGCCTTCTGACCTAAGGGGGCTCATCTTATTCAGTGTTATACTGGAAGTCCTATCCAGAGCAGTTAGGCAAGAAAGGGAAATAAATTGGAAAGGAAGAGGTAAAACTATCTCTATTCACAGATAACATGCTCTTATACATAGAAAATCCCAGAGATTCAACAAGTGGAGGTCAAAAGATGAGAAGGCAAAGGAAGGCAGGGAAGCTAGATAAAAGGAAACAGAACAAACTGAATGGAAATAATGAGAATACTGACACTTTGTGAAAATTGTAACCGGTGTCATGGAACAGTTTGTACAAAAATCATTAAATGAGAACCTAATTGTTGTGTAAACTTTCACCTAAAACACAATACAGTATTTTAAAAAAAATAACTGATTAAAGGTAAAGTCACAAAGGAAATTAGAAAATATTTTGAGATGAGTAAAAATGAAAACACAAAGAAAAGAAAACAATGGGATACAACTAAAGCAGTGCTAAAAGGGAAATTTGTTGCTTTACATGCCTGTATTGAAGAAGGATATCAAACTATTGACTTTAATCTTCCACCGTATAAAACCAAAATAAAGAGAACAAAATAAACTTGATTCCAGTAGATGGAAAGAAATAAAAAATGGAAATAAATATAGGCTAGACTAGAGAAACAACAGAGAAAATGAATGAAATCAAACTTTTAGGTAGCCTGACCAAGGAAAAGGAAAGATTCAGATTACTAGAATCAGTAATGCAAGTGGGGACATGACTACTGCTCTTGCAGAAATGTATAAAGATTATAAGGGGAATTCTATGAGCAGTTACATGTCAACAAATGAAATAACCTAGATGAAATGGAGCACAGGTCTACTCTGATACATACAGGGCTGCCACAAGTCAGAGCTGACACTGTGACAACTTGTGGATGAAGTGGACAAATTTCTAGAAAGATAAATCTACTAAAATTCTTCAAGTACAAATCTTGATAAAACTGTAAATCTGAATGCACAAATAAAGAGATTAAATTAGAATTTAAAAAAGAAACTTCCCACCAAGGAAAAGCCAATGCTAGATAGCTTTGTTTGTGCATTGTACCAAATTTTTAAAGTTTTAACAAACTGCCCTCTCAAACTGTTCCAATAAAACTGCCCTTAAAAATATAGAAACAAAAAGATCTCAAGGACAAGGAGAAGAAAAGAAAAAAAAAAATCCAGCAATATATAGAAAGGATTGCAGATCATGACCAACTGGGATTTATCTCAGAAACACGGGTTGGTTTTGCATACAGAAGTCAATATAAATATTAATAGAATAAAGGAGAAACACCACATGATCCTTTCAATAAACAAGAAAAAAAGCATTTGAAAAAAAATCTTACTGCATTTTATGAAAAAAAAAAAAAAAGCTTAATAAAGTCCTAAAGAACTTCTTCAACATGAAAAACAAGAGCATCTATGAAAACACACAGCCAGAATCCTGCTGAATATGGAAAGACAGAAAACTTTTCTCCTAACACCAAGAACAAGACACAGATGTCTGCTTTCACCACTATTACTCAACATTATAGTGGAAATTATAGCTGGAGTAATTAGGAAAGAAAAAGAAACAAAGGCATCAAAATTGGAAAAAAAAAAAATCTCTGTTTGCAGATATGATCTCATGTACAGGAAATTTTAATACACACACATAGACTATTAAAACTAATAAAGTTCAGCAAGTTTGCAGAGTACAAATTCAAAATACAGAAATCAGTTGTATTTTCATGCACTAACAATGAACAACATGGAATTGAAGGGTTTTTTTTTTGTTTTCTTTTTAACAGTAGCATCAAAATGAGTTAATACTTAGTTTACTAAAAGACATTCAAGATTATTACACTGAAAATTGCTGAACATTGTTGACAGGAATTAAAGAAAGCCTAAATAGGAAAAATTCTCCTGTTCCTGAATTGCAGAAAATGATACCAGTTAGATGGCAATGTTCCCCCAAAATGATTTTCAGATTCATTGTTGTAATACCTATCAAAATCCCATCTGGCTTAATTTTTGTTTGTAGAAATTGACAAGTTAATCCTGAAATTCATGTGGAGATGCAGAGAACCCAGATTTGACATTAACCACCATAAGAAAGAGAAACAGAGTTAGAGGAGTCATACTTCGCAGTTTTAAAACTTACTACAAATCTGCAATAAACAAGACAGTGTTATACTGGCATAAAGCCAGACATGTAGAACAATGCAATAGAATTGAGAGGGTGGAAATAAACCTTTATTTACATTTATGGTAAATTTATATCTACAAAGTGCCAAGAGAATTCATTATAGGGGGTGAGGGGAACAGTTTTTTTCAACAGATGGTGCTGGGACAACTGGATCATATGAAACAAAATGAAGCTGGATCTCTGCTTCACACTTTATACAAAAATTTACTCAAAATGGATCAAGAATCTAAATATAAGAGCTAGCAGTGTCAACCTCTTAGAAGTAAATGTTTTACTTTGGATTGGCAATTTTTTTTTTTTTTAAGCTATGACTCCAAAAGCACAAGTGCACGCCCTACCCCAAAAAAATAAATTTGGCTTTCCTCAAAATTAAAAATTTCTGTGTTTCAAAGGATACCACCAAAAAAGTGGAATGAAAGGAGAAAAATATTTGTAAATAACATATCTGAGAAGGGATTTGTACCAAGAATACCTAAAGAAGTCTTACAACTCAACATCACAAAGATCAATAACTGAATTTTGAAAATTGGTGAAGAATTTGAGTAAATTGTAGTAACTGTTGCACACTGTTGGTTGGATTGTAAAATGTTGCAGTTGCCTTGGAAAAGTTTGGCACTTCCTCAAAATGTTAAATAATAAAATTAATCATATGACCCATCATTTTCTCTTTTCAGTATAAACACAAGAGAATTGAAAACATACCCATACAAAACTTGTACATGATTATTTGTAGCAACATTATTTATAATACACAATAACCAAGAAGTTGAAATGACCCACCTGTCCACTAACTAATGAATGGATAAACAAAAAGTGATACGTCCATAGAATGGAATTTCACTTGGCAGTAAAAAGAAGTGAAGTATGATTCATGCTACAATAGATGAACTAATCCTTAAAACTGTATACTAAGTAAAAGACACTGTTGTGAAAGGTGACATGATTCCATTTATATGAAATGTCTTAACCAGGCAAAACTATAATGTAAGTAAAGAGTAGGTTAGTAGTTGCCAGGGGCTAGGTAGTAGGAGTGGAGGGAAGTTTTAGGAGTGATTACAAATAGGTGTGGGGTTTCTTTGGGAGTTATGGAAAATGCTGTGAAATTAGATGGTGGTGATGGTTGCACAACTATGTCAATATCACTGAATTGTACACTTCAAGAGTGAGTGTTACGATGTTTCAATTAAATTTCCATAAAGTTGCTATTTTGTAAAAACTGTAGTGAATTGACACTCCTCCATCATATTTAAACACACACACACACACTCTTAAGAGAAATTTTATTTTATTCCTTGTATGTATGTCTATTTTGTTATGGTTTTATTCTAGTATAATATATTTTTATGTTGGAAGTTTTATGTAAAAAAGAAACTCACTGCCATCGAGTCATTTCTAACTCATAGCAACCCCCATTGGCTTTCCGAGGCTGTAAACCTTTACTGAAGTAAATCATCTCTCTCCCTACCATGGAGCAGTCAAGTGCCTTATACACTACACTGTGGGAGCTTCTTGGAAGTCTTATTGATAGTTATTTGATACTTATTTGCAACAGAAACTATGTGAATTGTAAGATTTCAAGTATTAAATAATTTCAAGAATGAAATTCTTGGATTATTAATAACAATTGAAAACAGTAGATATGCTACAAATATTTGAATTCTAAAAATGATGTATCAGAATTATTTTTCATTTTCAATTGATGATTCAGTTAGGTCTTCTTTTAATTTTGTTAAAAGGAAAGAATTAGAAACCAGTTGATTTGGAAAAGAATTTGTTAACCTAGTCATTTTTTATTCATTTTCTCAAATCCTAAAAAACATACTCAAAAATGCCTTACCAAGTCATTTTAAAATGACTGTTGATTATAATTTTTTTATCCTGAGGTACTTTGTTGGACCTGATAGGCTTGAGAAGAACTGAAAAAATTGACATACTGTCTTTGGAAAACAGTGCTTTTTGTTAAAATGCTTTTATGTGTTTTATTTTTGGGGAGCAGTGTATTTTATGTTGTTCTCATATTTTATTATAAAATACTTGAAATGGAAACAAAGATTTACAGTGAACCTCCTTTTACCCATAAGAGCTTCAAAAGCTATTAACTCATGTGTAATCTTTCTTTTTAAAATTCCTTCAACCATATAAACCTGTCTCTTAATTATCCATCTGTTTTTCCTTCTGTCCCCTCCTCTCCCATCCCTGATAATCAACAAGGAGAATTTCTTTCTCCGTGTAAACCTTTCTTTGATTTATTTTACCATAATGAATTCAGACACTGTCCTTCTGTGATTTGACTTATTTGACTCAGCATAATATCCTAGGAGCTCTGGTAGCCTAGTGCCCAAGGCACTTGACTGCTAACCAGAAGCCTGGCAGTTCAAACCCACCAGCCACTCCTCGGAAGGAAGGCTGGGCAATCTACTTCCATAGAGATGTTGTTGTTATGTGCTGTCAAGTCGGACCCGACTCATAGCGACCCCTCCTTGGGTTTCCAAGGCAATATCACTATGGAAGTAGATTGCCCATCTTCCTTCCGAGGAGTGACTGGTAGGTATGAACTGTTCGTAGTGATACTAAGTGAGATATAAGGGAGAAATTAGGAATCCAAATACGAAAGAAATTAGAGACCTAAGAGGGATAAGAGTTCCCTTTTTTTGGAGGGATGGAGTGTATCTAAAAGTGCAGTTAGTCATTTGGGAGGTATGGTGCAGGTGGAAGGGTGAGAGAAAGGCCTAGGTATTGAACGGAGGTAGAGATAAGTTGCGCCTTGGAATAGGAGACTCGGTGGCCCCATTTGGCAAGTGCATTAAGAAGAAGTGTGGTGTGGGTTAATGCAGTCCTGCTGGGTCGGGCTGCAAAGAAGAAGGTCATCTACATACTAGAGTAGGGTACTGGGACTGAGGTTCAGGCAGAGGAGGTCTTGTTGTAAAGCCTGTCCAAAATAGTTAGGGCTGTCCCTGAATCCTTGTGGGAAGACTTTCCATGTGAGCCGTTGTGATTAAGGGAATCAGGGTAAGTCCAGGTGAAGGCAAAAAGAGGGTGTGACTGGAGGTCCAAAGGAATGGTAAAAAAAAAAAAAAAAAAAGGCTTCCTTAAGGTCTAAGACAGTGAATGGGGACATCTGGAGTGGAATAGTGGATAAAAGAGTATAAGGGTTTGGAACAACAGGGTAAGTCAGTTTGATAGCTTCATTGATCTTTCATAAATCCTGGACTAATCTATACTGACCATTAGGTTTCTTTATACCTAATATTGGAGTGTTGTGGGGTGACTTGATAGGGATTAAAACTTTGGATATCAAGAGATGGGAAATGATCGGCTTGAGGCCCTGGAGGGTTGGAGGGAAGAGGGGGTATTGGGTGACTGTGATAGTTGATCCACGGTTTTTAAGTTTGACTACAACTGGGGTATGATGAAGGGCGTTTCCGGAATGGTTGGTATCCCAAACAGCTGGATTTACATCTTGGAGGGAAGGGTCCAGGGATGGGAGAGTGGGGGAGGGTTTGGTATGGGGAGGTTTGTGAGGGATAAATCAGTCTGGGTGTGAAGGAAGAACATGGTTGTGATATTTAAAGGGGGAAGGTAAATGTGGGCTCCTAGCTTATGCAGGATGTCTCGTCCTACTAAGGGAACTGAGCATTGTGGAATTATAATAAAGGAGTGAGTAAAGGTTATATTTCCAAATGAGCATAAGAGGGGTTGGGTTTTTTTGGGGTAGGAAATGGATCCTGACAACTTCCCATGATAGGTTGAGGCGTCTCAGTAGATCGTCCAGACCAGCATGTTAGGAGTGAGAGAGATGCCCCAGTGTCGACTGCAAAAGAAATACTTTGGCCAGCCACTGTCCCCCTGACCCTGGGCTCCTCAGGATTGCCATGCTTGGTGATAGGGGCAGTGGAGTCCGGGCTCCCTCATTCTAATAACTGAGGGTGTGGGTCTTCGGGGTTTGAGGATATCTGTACTGAGGGTCAAGGTGGCCACCCCTCAGGGCGGTCCATCTTCCAAAATCCCCATTGTCTGCAGATGAGACATGGATTGGTGGTTGAGGATTGGGGCATGCTTTGTCCCAGTGTCCATGATTGCCGCACCTGAAACAGGCCCCTGAAGTTTGCGTTAATTTTGAGGTTCGTCCCTGGGTCTGGGAGGGCTGTTGGCTAGAGTTGTGGTTGGCTTTGGGACCCTGAAGTGCTGTGGCTAGGAGCTGGCAATTTATTTTAAGGTGGTTCTCTCTTTCCCTTTTGGCCTCCTCTTCTCTATTATTAAATACTTTAAAGGTAAGGTGTAAAATGTCCTTTTGGGGGATGTTCGGGGACCTTGTTCAAGTTTCTGAAGTTTCCTCCTGATATGAGGGGCTGATTGGCTGATTAATTGGACATGTAGAAAGAGAATGCCCTCAGGGGTAGTGATTTCAAGATTGGTGTATTTGGTAATGGCTTCTGTCAGACAGGCCATGAAAAGAGAGGGGTTTTCATCAGGTTTCTGAGTAACTTCTCTAATTTTTTTGTAGTTAACCTGGATGTGGATATTTTTTAACATTCCTTCCACTAGACAGGTGATCATGTGATCTCGGGGGGTAACATCGGTGTCTCCTGGTTGATATGTCCAGGCTGGCTCACTAGTTAGGAGGCCTTCATCAGCTACTGGGTTATTATCTCTATTTTGGGCATGGAGCTAGTCAGCATGGTCCCTTGTTGCCTGTCAGATACGAGACTGTTCATCTGGGGTTAGGGTGGGAGTGAGGATATAGTAAATATCTGACCAGGTAAGGTGATACGCTTTTGTAAGGCAGAGGAGGGGGTGGGGAGGGCGGTCTGCTGGAATTGTGAGATTGATAAGGGGGGGTAGGTCATCTGCCAGGTCAGAATCTGTGAAAGTTGGGGCCAAAGGGGTTTTTGGGAAAGGGGTATCAGCAAATAGAAGTTGGAGAGGGGAGCATGATTTGCAAACCGAAGGTCAAGAGCAGAGATAACAGAAGGCTTGGACATAGGGAATCTCACACCATTTGCCATTTCAGTGAAGGAAATTATCAAGATCTTGTGAGATGTTTGGGTCAAATGTTCCAAATTCAGGACATTGACTACCATTATTTAATTGATAGTGAGGTTAAATGTGAGTGGATAGTTGGAGAATTTTGGGTTTTATGTCTGGGGCCAGATATAAGGGTCTGAGGTTTTGGAGAAGGCACCTGAGGGGTGAAGTGGGTGGTGGTGCATATGGACCAGCTCCCATGCCTGGGAAACTGGGAGAAAGAGAGGACAAGAGGAAAAAAGGAGAGTTGGAAAGGGCTAAAAAGCCAGGGCTCCAGCATGTCAGAGCACATCCTCACTGATTTGCTGTGCTGGGTCAGGCCCTCTCAGGGAAAAGCAATGTCTCTCAAACTTTCGCCGAAGAGGGGCACTCCTGGAGTCTAGATGGTGGTAAAACACCAGTGAGTCGCTGCAGAGCACCTCTGCGGTGGACTGGAAATCGAATACGGAAGAGAGGACAAGAGTCGGTGACAAAGGGGACTTACCTGGTCCTGAGGAGGACTGATAAATGGCTGATGTTGTTTGCGTCGAAAATGACAAATGTCCCCAGATCTGGAGGTCGGTAAAAGTTAAAAGAGGGCTTTAGATGATGATTCCGATCCTAGGGTCTGACTTCCCGTGGGGAGTTACCAGGATATCCAATAAAGGATTACTGTAGTCCTTGAGCTGCTCACATGGCAGTGAGGCTGCCAAAGGCATACTCTCAGGGAAAGGGAAGCTTAGGGTCACTTTCCCACAGCCATTTAGCTTATTAGTGAGCTCAGTGAGAACCCTCATTTCCCTGGAGATACCCATAGGCTAGAAAAAGGGAGGAAAAGGGGAGATGGTGTGACAGACCAGGGTCAACAGCCCTTGGCTCAACCCTGTCCCAGGTTTCAGCACCACTTGTTAGGAAAGTGTGGAAGTACGGAAGCTAAAGTGAAAGTAAGAAGAGTAGAAAATGACCATGACCTCAACAGATCAGAGCAGGCTTTATTGAACAAAAGCCCATGAGGGACAACTCTAGGAGCAATGTGAACAGTGCCAGTTGCAGAGTAGAGCCACCCCTGGGGGAAGTGTTACCCCCTTTTATATAGGGGCCTCTGCACGGGGTTTTGCAAGAGTTTCAGTTTCCAGGAAGTGAGGTTGTTTTTGACAAGGTGGGGTTGGGTGTGGGGTCTGCAGGTGGAATTTATCTTTGAGGTTTGACATGATGGGGGAGGTTGTGGGGTCTGCAAGTGGAATTCATCTTTGAGGATTCACGGTGCCATAGCCAAGTTTAGAGTAGCCAGTTCGATTCTTTAAGGTTATTCACCAAGTCTTCATTATTCTTTAATGTTGCACAGTATTCCATTGTATGTATATACAACAGTTTGGTTATCCATTCATCTGTTGATGGGCACTTGAATTGTTTCCATCTATTTGCTATTGTAAATAGTGCTGCAATGAATTTGGGTGTGTCTATTTCTATTTGTGTCCTGGGTCTGACTTCTTTAGGATATTTTCCTAGTAATGGGATTGCTGGATCAAATGGTATTTCTGTTTCCAACTTTTTAAGGAAGCACCATACCATTTTCCACAGTGATTGTACTATTTTATAGTCCCACCATAAGTGTGTGAGTTCCAGTCTCACCATACCCTGACCAGCATTTGTTCTTTTCTGTCTTGTTCAGTTAACTGTTATTTTGGGGATGAAGTGATATCTCATTGTAGTTTTGATTTGCATCTCTCTAATGGCTAGGGCCTTAGGCAGTCAGGTGCCACACCCAAGGTTGGCAGTTCAAACCCACCACCAGCTCCCTGCCAAGTAGCCAGGCTGTCTCTTAGGAGCTCTGGTAGCATAGTGCATAAGGCACTTGACTGCTAACCAGAAGGCTGGTGGTTCAAACCCACCAGCCACTCCTTGGAAGAAAGGTTGGGCAATCTATTTCCGTAGTGATACTGCCTTGGCAACCTAAGGAGGGGTCGTTATGAGTTGGGTCCAACTCGATGGCACATAACAACAACAACAGTGGCTAAGGATTGAGAGCATTTCTTCACATTTTTATTGGCTGCCTGAATATCTTCTTTGGTGAAATGTCTATTCATATCTTTCCCCATTTTTGAATTGAATTTCTTGTCTTTTTGATGTTGAGGTGTTGAAGTTTTCTATAAATTTTAGAGAGAAGTCCCTTGTTGAATATGTCATTGCCAAATATTTTTTCCCAATCTGTAGGTTCTCTTTCATGTGCTTTAAATAAATTTTTGTCAAAAACTTGGAATTGCAGATTTAACTTATTCAATTTAAGGAAAATATTCACCAAATCAGTTCATTGGTAAAGCCTGTTCTCATTGTAAAAACACTCAGCTAAAACAGAGTTTTTTTCTTACTAAGTCAAACAGGAGCTCTGGTAGCATAGTGCCTAAGGCATTTGACTGCTAACCAGAAGGCTGGTGGTTCAAACCCACCAGCCACTCCTCGGAAGGAAAGTTGGGCAATCTACTTCTGTAGTGATACTACAACAAGTCAAACTATCCCTCTTTGATATATTTGCAGATGGAGGAGACTGGTTTTTAACAAAAAACTTTTGATGCTTTAACTATAGTTATTTAAATTTAACACAGATGGGGCAAATTGTCTCATTTTGTAAAGAGGAGGGAAGCTGTGAAAAGAAAGTGGGGAATTATTTAAGACACATAGGTACATGTTCTCAGGCAGATCTGCTTGAGGAAAATGTATGTATTTAAGCTGAGGACATTGCGTGTGCATGTTTCTTTTATATGTCAGAAAAATGGACATTCAAGTTGTCCATTGCTCCCCTAATTAGAACACTGCAGTTCAACCTTATTCTTCTTAGTCTTCTACGGGAGGTGCAGGAAAGCTTGGAAAAAATACATTTTATTTGTAAGAATATTGTACACAGATATGTTAATGTTTGTACATTTTGTGTTAATTTTGACTACATATTGCCAGAGATGACGTGTGTGTGCCAGTTACTTCTGTTTTATATCCCTCTTCTACACCAATGACAGATTTCTCTGGGTGTCTGGAATGAGCCTCAGAATCCGTTACAACTGGCAACTTCTAGTTGATAGGAGCTAGTGTAGAAGGCGAAGTCTCTGTGCCTTCTCTGACTTAATTTTCCTTTAATGTGTCACACTTGACCTGTTTCTAGGGTTGGACAGAGGCATATTCTCTATAACGTTTTGTACTTCTATTTTTCTTCAATATGTGTGGTGTGTATGTTTGCATGTGTTTTTATACCTTTGGGCAAAGAAAACCTTTTTTCCTTACAGAAATTGGTAACTTCTTCATTTCTAAAATTAAATTATCATATATATTTTTTAAACTCAGATTCCCAGCAAGCTAAGGAACAAATATAATTTGTTGATATATCATAGCAACTATATTTGTTTTCATGGTCAGCTTATTTTGCATCTTTTGACTTTTTGTAGTTTAGATTTTCTAGTTAGTTTTTGTTTATTAATGTGATTTTTGTTGTTGTTAGACTTTATTATCCCTAAATCATCTTTGGAAATGTGTGTGTGGGTAATTTTCCTTGGTTCTCTTCCCCCACTTTTTTTTTTAATACATGTTTTTGTGAGCAGAAGCATTGGTTGTCTTTGTTCTGACCTGTTTTTTCAAGGATAATTCTAGAATGAGTGACTTTGGAAGACAGAGCAATGGACAGGTTTGCTTAATAATAGCCTTGGAAGATAGAAGTCTTATCTCCCTCTAACAAAAAAAAAAAAAAAAGAAACTCACTGCTGTTGAGTGGATTTGACTTATAGCAACCCCTTCTTGGGTTTCCAATGTGGTATCTGTACGGAAGTAGATTGCTCAACCTTCCTTCCGAGGAGTGGCTGTAGGGTTTGAACTGCCAGCCCCTGGTTAGCAGTCAAATGCTTTAGGCACTTTCACCATGCTTATTGTTTATTATAAAAGATTCAGGTTCCTGAAGCCTGGAGTTTCTCTCTTGTAACACAACCGAGTGTATATATGGGTGTCATCGTGGCCTTTTTGAGTTGCTCACTGAGGCTCAGGGAACTGGCACATGAATATGCTGACCTTCTGGCTACTATTGTTCTTGTGAATAGTAAGTTCCTCTGTCTCTCACCCAGAACATTTATGTCTTCTGTCAGCGCCTATAAGACTGTGGAAGGCTACCCTGTTAGCTTGAAAGTAGGGTAAAATCTTAGACTCTTCACAGTTCCTGACAATATTTAGGAAATACAAATAAACAGCTCTTGGGGATTTATGTAGGAGATCCTGGATAGAACGAGAAAACAATGTAGAACAAGATTCAAAATCATAAAAAAAAAAGGGAGGGTGGAGGATAGGGATGGGGTGGGGACTAGGTTTGCTGGTCAGATAGAGCCTGGTAGAACACCTGAGACTATGGCCCCTAGCTGCCCTTCAGGTTTGGAATTAAACTCACTCCTGTGGCTTCCAGCCAAACAAAAGACAGGCATATGAGGTGAACATTTACATTAGGTAGATACACTCCTTGGAAGGATCAATAGTGGGAGAATAGAAGGGCTGTGTATGCACAGGGAGACAGCTCAAGGGGCAGAAGGGCATGGAGGGAAGGACACAGGGAAGAGGTAACTTTGGGGAGGGGATCTGTTGCATTGTGGGAAATTGTAGTCAATGTCATGAGACAAAGTGTATGTGAGCTGCTGTGTGGAAAATTACTCTGTGAACTTTCACCCAAATCACAATAAAAATTTAAAAAAATAAAAGCTCTGAAATGTCATTTTAATTCTGTTTTTCATCAAAATAAACCTCATTGTACATATTTACAAAATATAACAGATTTTTCACATATCCTTGGTTAAAATAGGGGTTTGAGTTAATTTTCCAATTTATATTTAATGACAGTTTTAAAAATATAACAAAGCATCTGTTTTTATTATGCATATTATATTATATATATGTGTGTGTGTGTATTCATGCCTTCAGAAACCTAATCAATTCTAATGTCTAATGATATGTTTAAATATTAATCTTAGTCCCATAAATGTAATTTCAATGTATTCTTTTCCTCTGTTACAGAATATTGGAAAGAAGATGACTTGCCAAGAATTCATCGCAAACCTCCAAGGAGTAAATGAGGGTGGTGATTTCTCCAAGGACCTGCTGAAGGTAAGTGTCGTGTAATAATTGGGTTTTCAAAATAGGCTTTTGTTTGTATTTATTGCTGCTTTTTTGGTTTTATTGCTAATGTTTTTACTGGGGATAGTCCTTGATGCTTCAGACTTCAAAGTGCCCTGAAAAGAATAATGCCTAAAAGTCTACATTGATGTTAAAAATACTGAGATATAAAATATGTTTGGAATAGTTTCTGATATAAATAGTGGGCAGAGTTGAACTTTTTATGTATAAACAGATCACCAGAACTTGGGGATGGTCATTGAGGTATATTCAGGATGGAAACAAAAGAGCATTTACAAATCATAATGGAAGCAGGCATGCAGGTTTTCTCTAGAAGTAGATTAAATTAAATCAAAGTAATAGTAGAATGCATGACTTATTGGCACTCCAGTGTTATTATTGGTAACAGCATGCTCTTCATTATCCTTAGATTGTTTTCAAGGAGACAGTAGAATCACCTTTGGAATTCATAACATACTATAGAAGTATAAATAAGATGTGAATTTAATCAAATGTAAACTAATAATTGATAGTGGATATGAATATTTTAGGAGAGTAAAACATACATGTTGAGAATGTGATTATTACAAATTTCTATTTGATTCTGGACTTCTTTTTTTTTTAAACTTAGTGCTCATATCTATCTCTTTTGGAATCAGTTTGAGTAAACTTGCTAAGAAATTTGAATCATATGTTATAATGTGATAATTTACCAGTTGAAAGAGTAATCCTTTATTAAGCTTTATGTAATTTTTCAACTATGTAGAGTAGAATTCTGCCTGATTTGGAAAGACATACATACTACAGAAAATGAAAGAATATATAAAAATAAGTAGTTATCAGATTCTAAGTCTTACTGTAGTGCAACTTATTAAAAAAAATTGGGAAAAAAATAGCATATGTTTGCTAAACAAGGCAAGTATTTTTTGGTTTGTTTCTTTATAGTGCAAATACTGCCATTTCTGAAGCAACAGTTTCAAGTAGGAATAGGAAGTAAAAGGTGCAGAATTGTGACATGGTAATATATTCTGCATATTTTATTGAACCTATACAGTAGATGTGTGTTAAGAAGTCTTTTTTCAGTCTAGTGGTATTAGTGTGGAAAATAATGGAATCTCAAGGAGAGGTTTTGTGAAGCTTTTATCAAGTTATGCCTGAAATGAAAATTGACAGTAAAATCATCACAGTGAAGCTTTTAGATTTTAGTGATAGGCTTATGATAACCTGCATGACTGTGAGTAAATTATTAGGCAGGTTTAGAGTATGTTTGATGGAGCTGTCCAAAACTAAATGTAGTTAATGTGCTAGTCCAGCAGCCACTGTTCACCTCGGGTTAGCATAAGTTCTCCTTTGATTTACTCTGCCAAGAGTTTTCCCGATGATTTGTTGCAGTTGTACAGTTGATATGGTGTTTACTAACCTGAGGAATAAAAATATGCATTATACTATTCTTTATTTACTGTGGGTAAATGATAGAGAAATGACACTGAAATTGACTGTAGAAATAGTTGAGTGAAATATTGATTGTCTTTCATAACAAACCCCAACCTCTCACTCACCTGAGAGAAGAGTATTATACTTAAGTAGGAATCTGGATTTTACAGCAAATGTCAACAAGAACAACTTCAACTCAAAGTAATATTTTTCATTTCACTGTTTTATGTGACTGTTCCTTTTATCTCCCTCTTTGCCTCTTGTTTTCATTTCTCTCTTTCTTTTGGTTTTGTTTTACTTTTGGTCTTACTTGTTTCTTTGCTTCCTTGTTAGCCTTTTCTAATGTCTCTGTGTTCTTAGGTGAGGTAAATTATTAGGGGAATATTAACTTGAATTTTTTTGGAAAATATAATTATACATGTATTTCATATTGGTGTTATTGAGTTGATTCCAATTTATGGCGTCCCTATAATAGAACAAAGCACTGTCTGGTCCTGCACTATTCTCTAAATCATTGCTCTGTTTGAGCCCATTGTTGAAGCCACTGTGTTGATCCATCTTATTGACGGTCTTCCTTTTTCACTGCCTGTCATCTTTACCAAGCATGATGTCCTTCTCCAGGGACTGGTCCCTCTGGTAACACATTAGAAGTATGTAAGACCAAGCCTCACCATCTTCACTTCCAAGGAATATTCTGACTATACTTCTTCAAGAGAGATTTGTTCATTCTTGGCAGTTCATAGTGTATTTAGTATTCTTCTCCTGCACTGTAATTCAAATGCATCAATTCAGTCTTCCTTATTCATTTTCCAGCTTTCACATGTGTGTGAGGTGATTGAGATTACCATGGTCAGGCTCACCTTAGTTCTCAAAGCGATGTCTTTGCTAAAGTTGATATATGCAGATAAACCCCCCAAAATTTTATATCACCTTACAGATTTTGGAATAATTCTGCTGTCTTTTTCCCACTTTCTACCCAACCTAAAAAATTGAAGGCATGTATGACATTCACTTTAATTATAAGACAAAAGGGAAGTTTATGATTTTTTTTTGTTTTCTCATAAAAATATAGAGAAATTGCTAGATTCAGTAAAAAAAATGCTTAAGGTTACATGGGTTGAACTTAGTTCTTTATTGTAATATATTGATTGACTTTTTTTTTATTGGTTTCTTTGTTGTGTTACAAGTAACAGTTGAATTTATGCCTGTTGTTCAGTGTGCTCATGTAGTTGGGAACATTTATTAAAGGCGGTGGCATAGTGCCTAAGGCATTAGACTGCTAACTAGAAGGCTGGCAATTCAAACCCACCAGCCACTCCTCAGAAGATGGGGCAACTGCTTCCGTAGTGATACTACCTTGGAAACCCAAGGAGGGGTCGCTATGAGTTGGATACGACTCGACAGCAGTGAGTTGGTTTATTTTTATTGTTGTTGTTTGTTTGTTGACCAGGTAATGTGAGGCTTGATACTGAAACCACATGAGCACTTGCCCTCAGAGACCACAAACTAGTTTGAAGGAAGGAGGGTTCATTCTCCTTTAAAATGAATGGTTATTCCAAGTTAATATAAAAATATAAACTAAATTGTGTTTTCAGTGGAATTAGTTAACAAGAAATAGACCTTAACATACTTAAATATGTGGGAAATTAGAAATTTGTCTTATGTCTTTAATTCAGAGAATTCAATTAATATTTTGTTTCCAAATTTGCCTTGTTGTTGTTGTTGTTAAGTGCCGTTGAGTCGTTTCCGACTCATAGCGACCCCATGCACAGCAGAACGAAACACTGCCCGATCCCGCGCCAGCCCCACAATCCCTGCTATA
>NW_006921611.1:16489811-16536582 GCF_000298275.1 Orycteropus afer afer
GAGTAAGGCTGGGTTTACTCAGATGTTGCAGCTCTTTCCCAGTCCTATTTTGCGAGCCTTTTAGCCTAAACGGACTATTCCTAAAGTTGCACAGTAATGTACCAAACAGTGTTTCTTTGCTACTCATAATAAAAATTTGCCTTAAGCTATATTAAAGAAGCAGATGATACAATGAGCCCTTTTTATACTTTACAATTTACTGTAATTTTTCTTGTTTGATGAAATAACCTAAACACATATTTGAGTGGCTTTGTGTGAATAAAATTGTTCTCCATAAGTTGATTAGAGTGTATGTTACATATATTTATCATGCAAGGTGGAATAAAGAATATATAAAAGGCAGCACTAGTTCCATTTTCTATAGAGTTGATTCCAACTCATGGCAACCCCGTGTGTATTACAGTAGTGAGTTGAGTGCTGCACAGGGTTTTCAATGGCTGATTTTTCATAAGTAGAAAACCAGGCCTTTATTCTGCAAAAGACTACTGATAATAGAATATTATTTAGGTTTCTTGAAGCGGAAGTCTGGCTGGGTGGAAGTGATGTTTGAGATGTGCCTTTGAAGTACAGGTATAATTGCAGTAGAAGACTTATTTTACACTTTATTTACTTACTCCGTTTACCCATAAACATTTATATTTCTCTCTCATATGTGCTTCTCCCTAGTACTTCCTCAAATCAAGACAGGAAGTCATTCAACACAATATTCCAAATCATCTAGTATGTTTCATGGATGTACAGTACCCACCCAACCCGACAGCTAGATGTGGTTTGCCTTTAGGCATCAGTAATGGGGACAAGGTGCAGAAGAAAGGGTGAGGGAGGTTGAGCTTTGGCTTCTAATAATTTTAGTAAAACATCTCTAAGACACTCTAAATATTAATAGATGATACTCACTGCCGTCAAGTCGGATCCAACTCATAGCGACCCCTCCTTGGGTTTCTGAGGCAGTATCACTTATAGAAGTAGATTGCCAACCTTCCTTCTGAGGAGTAGATGGTGGGTTTGATCCACCAGCCTTCTGGTTACCAGTCAAATGTCTTAGGCACTATGTCACTGGAGCTCCCATATTAATATACAATGTTGTTGCTGTTGTTGTTATGTGCCGTCGAGTCATACCTGACTCATAGCGACCCGTCCTTGGGTTTCCGAGGCAGTATCACTACGGAAGTAGGATTGCCCAACCTTCCTTCTGAGGAGTGGCTGGTGGGTTTGAACCGCCAGCCGTCTGGTTAGCAGGCAAGTGTCTTAGCCACTATGCTACCAGAGCTCCTATAGAAAGTCAATTATTGGTTTTACAATAAATTAATCTTGAGGAGATAGATTGAAGAGATAGAAACATGAGGTGCTAATTGTTTCCTATCCCAGCTTTCCTATTCCCACTTACCATTTGATGCTCAAATAATGTTCTCAATATTTTATCCTATCCGTAGTTAAGCCTTTATTTATTTATTTGAGCAGCAAGTGAATTTAGTAGGTGCTAAGAGGGATAGATGAGAGCTCTGGTGGCATAGTACCTAAGGCATTTGACAGCTAACCAGAAGGCTGGCAGTGCAAACCCACCAGCCACTCCTCAGAAGGAAGGTTGGGCAGTGCACTTCTATAGTGATATTGCCTTGGAAACCCAAGAAGGGGTCACTATGAGTCAGATCCGACTCAGCGGCAGTGGTTTGCTTTGGTTTGGGGTGGGGTACAAAGGAGATCTGGTGATGTAGTGATTAAGGCCTTTGGCAACTATCTAAAAGGTTGCTGGTTCGAACTCAGCAGCCATTCGGTGGGAAAAAGATGAGGTGTCTACCATAAAGATTTACAGCCTTGGAAACCCTGTGGGACAGTTCTACTCTGTCTTAAATGGTTTCTATGAGTTGGAATAGACTTGATGGTGCTGGGATTTAAAGGAGAATAGAAAGAATTAGCTGAAACAATCTCTATTGATTTAAGAGTTATTGTATCATCTTAAGGAGCTCTGGTGGTATAAAACCTAAGGCATTTGACTGCTAACCACAAGTTGGTGGTTCAAGTCCACTAGCCACTCCATAGAAGGAAGACTGAGCAATCTACTTCCGTAAAGATTTACTGCCTCAGAAACTCAAAGGGGGTTGCTGTGAGTCAGAATGGGCTCAATGGCAGTGTGTTTGGTTTAGAATTTGTGTCATCTTATTGGTGGAGAGAACAGACAAAAGAAAATGCATACCTTTCAAGATAATTTCAATTAAAAAAAAAGTGAACATAATTTGCAGAGTGTTTCAAAACTTAATGCCTCCTAAATCTACCTAAATACACAAATAGTTATAGGAGTAGTTCTAGTTACAAGGAAGTGTCATTGGAAATCATTAAAATGGTAAGTGGTAAATAAATCTTGCTTGGGCCAATCAATTTATATGCCACCTCTTCAGGCTTTTGTTTATGATCGGATGTTTGCCTTTTTAATAGTCTTCAGAAATTTATTTCCTTGGTAGAAATTGTTTGATTCTCTCTCTTGTGAATTTTTTAACTTTTAAATCAATTTAAGGTCTGTTAAGGGAAGACCAAAAGCTTTTTTACTCGCTCAGGTTTGTAGTTAATGGTGTAACTGGAGGAGGAATGGTAGTAGAGGAAGGCATGTAAACCTAGCAGGATTCATATGCTTCATTTCATTACTGGAATGATAACTAAAATAGTGAATTAAATTACAGTCACATACTGCATAATGTCTGTTCAGGCAATATCCAACTGTATAGAGGTCCATGGCCCCGTAAGTTATAAGAGTTCAGAAGTCCTGCTCAGAGAAAGGGACATAGCAAACTCAACAGCTTTCTGCATGCAGCACATCTATCACATGTGTCTTGTATACAGAGTAATTGTGCTTCCAGGCAAATAATTGTGTGTGTATGTGTATATATATATATATATAACCTATAATACCTATTATGACTTGACAGTCATAATAAATGTTTATGTTACTGGCTTATTACTGTACTGTATCTTCTATTTAAAAAGTTTGTTGTATAACAATATATGGTTTGACTTGTAAGTAGCAGCATCCAGTCTTGTGTATCACACATCTCTTGAGTGTTATAGCATTCTCTAATTTTTTTTTTTTTTTTTAATATTACGATGAAGTACATCATGGCTCCCAAACACAGCAAAACCAGTGCTGGTGGTAGCAGCGGCAAGAGGCAAAGGAGAAGTATCAATTTGGAAGTGAAACAAAAGGTTGTTAAACAACATGAAGGTAGAAAATTAGTGAATGTTACTGCTTGCGATTTAGTCATGTCACACTCAGCAATAATGACAATCCTCAGAAACAAAGAAAAAATTCTCCAGGCTGTTAAAGGATTGGGTCCACTGAAAGCTACAAAGCTAATGAAAATGTGAGAGGGCTCTATATCAGATATGAAGAAATTGTGAATGATGTGTATTGAGATTCAAAAGTGTATCCCTCTCAGCACATTAACAGTCTCTGCTAAAGAATAAAGCTTATTCGTGATGCTTAAAGAAAAAGCAGGAACTGACTATGATACAGTGTTCACACATACACACAAATCGCATAATGTCGTGTTTCATAGACTGTATCATGGACATGAAGCAGCACATGACTATCACATATTCTAGTTATGATTGTTAGGTGCCATTGAATTGATTGTAACTCATAGTGACTTGTTACGATAGAGTAGAACTTTCCTGTAGAGTTCCTAGGCCATAGTCTTTATGGGCACAAATTGCCCACAGAGCCACTGGTGGGTTCACACTGCCAACCTTTTGGTTAGCACGCAAGCACTTAACCATTGCACCATCAGGGTTCTATTTCTTTTGGTGGTGGTTGTTGCTTTTAGGTGCCAGTGAGTCAGTTTCAACTCATAACGACCCCAAGTCCAACAGAATAAAACACTGTGTGGTCCTGTACCATCATCACAGTCATTGGTGTGTTTGAGCCCATTGTTCCAGCCACTGTGTCATTCTATCTCATTGAGGATCTTCCTTGTGGTCGCTGACCCTCTACTTTACCAAGCATGATGTCCTTCTCCAGCGACTGCTCCCTCCTAATAACATGACCAAAGAAGGTAAGAAAATGTCTTGCCATCTTCACTTCTTTTGGTTAGAATCCCATTAATAGTTCTCACTCAAATTTGTTTGTTTTCTTTTCCTTTCTAAAAAGATAGAATTTAGGTAAGGTTCTTTTAGAAGAAGTTTCCAAGAATATGTAGGTTACCTGCATCCATTCCTTAATAAATCCAGTTGGCAGAAAACTCTGTATATTTTAAGCAGAATTTTCTCATTTGGTATTCTTAACGAAAATAATGGCAAAATGAGCCATGAGGGTAGCATTTAAACAAACAATAGATTCAAAAAAGCAACAAAGGAAAACACATTTTAAATACAGATTAATGAGTTTTGTCAGACAAATATGATATTATGCAATGCTGGAATGTAACCATTAGATTTGTACTCAGCTACTGCTATGTATAAGGACAAATAACAACAAAAAAAAATCAAGCACTCATTAAAAGCAATTTTTTTTCAGATTCATACTCTGGAAAAGACTTATTTAATCAGAGTAACAGAACTGCAAGGATTCTTCTAATACACAGAGAGCAATGCCAGGCCACCTCACTTTCAAAGTCACATCTGCCCCCTCTAATTTGATCCTTAAAGCCATGGAGGAGATTGAAAATTTAACACTGACAATTGCCCTACTTTTATATTTCTACCAAAGGCTAACCTCAAACAACATGATAGGTTCTCTCCTTCCCTTTTTCTTTCTGTCTCTCTCTCATGCTTTTCTTTTTCTTTCTCATTTTTCTTTCTTTTCTTTTCCAGTGTTATCACAAGCCTGGAAGACTATATCTAGTCCATGGTATTACCTAATTTATGCTTCAAAGCCTTGGACTCCATGTAGTCTTTATCCAAGCGAGCCTAGTTTATCTGTTAATACATCTTGACAGTTCTCTATTTCTCACTGTAGAGTATTTGAAGAATCAGAGCCTCCTTTCCTAAGGATTGGTATGGTATTCAATATTTGAAAGCAAGAAAGTCTTGATTGCCCCTATAAACATTTGTGAGTTATCTTTTTAGGTTCAGTGTAAGGAATCCTGAGAGCTTTGTGCCTGTTAACTTTTTGGAAAAATCATGGGATAAATTTTATCATCTTATGTTGTTAGTTGCCATTGAGTTGGTTTCAGCTCATGGTAACCCTATGCAAAATAGAACAAAACACTCCCCGGTCTTGTACCATCCTCACAATTTTTGCCATGATTGAGCCCATCTTTGCAGAGACTTTGTCAGTCCATCTTGTTGATTGTCTGCCCCTTTTTTGCTGACCCTCTATTTTACTAAACATAATATCCTTTGCCAGGGACTTCCCTTCTGACAACATGACAAAAGTATGAAAGATTGAAGTCTGAGTGTTCTCGCTTCTGAGGAGCATTCTGGTTGTACTTCCTCCAAGATGGATTTGTTCATTGTTCTAGCAGTCCCTGGTATGTTCAGTATTCATTGCTGACACCACAATTCAAATCCATCCATTCTTCTGTGGTCTTCCTTATTCACTGTCCAGCTCTCACATCCATATGAGGCTATTGAGGAGACAGTGGATTGGCTCAGAAGCAACTTAGTCTTCAAAGTGACACTTTTGCTCTTAAACACTTCAAATAAGTCTTTTGCAGCAGATTTGCCTAATGCAGTAGATCTATAGATTTCTTGATTGACACTTCCTTGGGCATTGATTGTGGATCTATGTAAAATGAAATCCTTGAAAATTTCCATCTTTTCTCCATTATTGTGATGTTATTTATTGGTCCAGTTTTGAGGATTTTTGTTTTCTTTATGTTGAGGTATAATCCATACTGAAACCTGTAGTCTTTGATCTTCATCAGTAAGTGCTTCAAGTGTTCTTTGCTGTCAGCAAATAAGACTGTGTTTTCTGCATATTGCAGGTTCCTAATGAGTCTTCCTCCAATCCTGATACTGCATCATTCTTCTTATAGTACATCTTTTTTAGAATATTTGCTTAGCATACAGATTGACTAAGTGTGGTGGAAGGACACAACCCTGACAAACACTTTCCTGATTTTAAACCATGCACTACACCTTGTTGTCTGAATGACTTCCTCCTGTTCTATGTACAGGTTCCTCAGAAGCACAGTTAAGTGTTGTGGAATTCACATTTTTAACTGTGTTATCCACAGTTTGCTATGACCCACACAGTGGAATGACTTTGCATAGTCAACAAAACACAGGTAAATATATTTTCCAGTATTCTTTGTCTTTAGCCAAGATCCATTGTACATCAGCAGTGATATCTCTTGTTCCATACCCTCTACTGAATCTGGCTTACATTTCTGGCTGTTCCCTGTCAATGTACTGCTGGAACCATTTTTGAATTATCTTCAACAAAATTTTGTGTGTTACATTAATTGTTTGATCATTTCCACGTTCTGTTAGATCATCGTTCTTTGGAACAGGCACAAATTGGATTTCTTCCAGTTGGTTGGTCAGGTAGCTGTCATCCAGATGTCTTGGCATAAATGAGTGAGTGCCTCCAGCTCTGCCTCTGTTGGTTGAAACATCTCAATGGCTATTCCATCGATTCCTGGAGCTTTGTTTTTTACCAGTTCCTTTAGTACAGCCTGGGCTTCTTCCTTCAGTGTCATCAGTTCTTTATCATATGCTGCCTCCTGAAATGTTTGAATGTTGACAAGTTCTTTTTGGTAAAGTGACACTATATATTCCTTGCATCTTCTTTTGATGTTTCCTGTATTGTTCAATATTTTGCCCATAGCATCCTTCAGTATCACAACTCAAGGCTTGAATATTTTCTTCAGTTCTTCCAGCTTGAGAAATGCTGAGTATATTCTTCACCTTTGATTTTCTAACTCCAGGTCTTCACACATTTCATTATTGTATTTTAGTTTGTACTCTCAAACTGCCCTTTGAAGTCTGTTCAGCTTTTGCTTCATCATTTCTTCCATTCACTTTACTTACTTTTCATTCTCGAGCAAGTTTGAGAGTCTTTTCTGACATCCATTTTGGTCTTCTCTTCCTTTCCTGTCTTTTTAATGACCTTTTTGCTTTCTTCAAGTGTGATGTCCTTGATCTCATCCCACAACTCTGGTCTTTAGTCATTGATGTTCTATGTATCAAATCTATTTTTAGATGATCTCTAAGTTCAGGTGAGATATAATCAAGATCATATTTTGGCTCTTGTGGACTTGTTTTAATGTTCTTCAGCTTCAACTTAAACTTACACATGAGCAATTGATGATCTATTCCATAGTTGACCCCTGGCCTTGTTCTGACTGATGATACTGAACTTCACCATCACCTCTTTCCACAGGTGTGGTTGATTTAATTCCATCTGGTGAGGTCCATGTGTATACTCACCATTTACATTGTTTAAAGAAGATACTTGCAATGAATACATCATTGATTATACAAAATTCTGTCATACCGTATCCTGCATCATTTCTACCAAGGCCGTAATTTTCAGCTACTGATGCTACTTCTGTGGTTCCAGCTTTTGCATTCCAATCACTGGTAATTATCAGTACATCTTGATAGCATGTTTGATCAATTCCAGACTGCATGAAAGGAAGTTGCTAAAAGATCTTCAAATTCTTCACCTTTGATTATAGTGGTTGGTGTGTAACTTTGAATAATAATGGTATCAACTGGTCTTCCTTGTAGGCATATGGATATTTTCCTATCACTGATGGCTTTGTACATCATGATGATCTTGAACTGTTCTTTTTGATGATGAGTGTGGTAACATTCTTCTTTGTTATTCCAGGTATAGTAGATCATATGGTTTTCTGATTCAAAATGACCAATACCGGTCCATTTCAGCTGACTAATGGCTAGGATATCTATCTGTATGTGTTCCATTTAATTTCATACAGTTTTCAATTTTCCTAGATTCATACTCTGTACACTCCACTTTCAGATTATTAATATGTATGTATAGCTATTTTCTTCTCGTTTTGAATTGTGTCAAATCAGCAATGAAGGTCCCGTACTAACTCCTTGCTAAGAGTTTGTGTGATGTTTAATACTAAAGCAGGAAGGTCTTGATTTGTGTGGAATCTTTTCAGGTCCAGTTTAGGGAACACTGAGAGGTTAGTGCCTGTTTTTGTATTTGTAAAAATCATTTAACAAATTTTATCATCATAAGTGTTTATTATTAGTTCAACAACAACAACAAGAAAATATTAGAAAAACCCTAGTTCGTTCTTCTTAGTTAAAGTTTTTTGATCTGCTAGTCTGAATGTAATGGAAAATTTTAGTGTGATTTGAAATAGTGTGAAGCTGACCTGGACAGGAAATCCAGTATTTTACTTTAAGTGGGTAACTTTTCCATTGTCTCATGTATAACATGTAATAATGGTATCTTCCTCTGATAGGGGTTATGGAGGTTAAATTCGATGATGGGTGGGTGTTAAGTGGCTAACCTTGTGCCCAATTAGAGCGCATTCACTGTCCATAAATTTGAACTTCTTTGCTTTTTACACTGCCCTAGTGTTTGTGAGTGGATCCTGGAGGTCACAAGTTAAAAGCCTGTTGTGGTGTTACTAGTGACTAGTGATAAGCCTGAAGGTGAACACTTCTCTTTTTTCTGTCTTTGTTTCTTCATTCATATAGTAAGATTTTGGGCTGTGTCCATAGTTTTCAGTGTTTGGTTCAGGCTTATAGAACCTTCAGTGTCTAGCCTTTGCTTGCTCTGCTTTTGTTTTGCTCAAAGTTCCTTTCATCTTTTGAACAAAATGCTCTGTGACAAAAAAGAAACTGAAAAAACTGTACAGGTTTTTTTTTTTAAGAGCCTTTCAATCTAAGTGCTGAGAGTGTTCTTAAAGTCTTTTTGTTTTTTCTTTTATAAATTCCACTTACATCTCTAAGTTTTAATTTTTACATTGTAGTGATTGGTTTAGAAAAGAAGTGTATACCTAATAATGAAACTAGCGAATGCCAGGTTTAAATCTAAGAAAACTTCTTTTGATGTAGCAGTATTCTCAAAGGATTACTCTCAAAGAACTGCATGAGAGGAAGAAGCGGGCCTCAGTCTAAAAGAAGTCTGAACTTTTTATAAATGAAAAGCCTGAAGCGACTTCTCAAAAATACTTGATCTGAGTTATATTTGGAGTATGTGGTTGAAAATAGGAACTTCTGGGTGTTATTTAAGTGTAGCTATAAAAAGAGCATCAACTGTTGCCTAGAGTAGGTGAGTTATCTCCAAGAGAAGGTCATGGAAACCTGGTAGCAACAGTATCTATGGGGGTAAGGGGCTGTATGGTTTTGATATAAGCAAGGGAGCCTTCTAAGAGAAAAGCTAAATAGCACGATTTATAAGAGAAAAATCTTTTAAAGGTTCTGGCTTAAAATATGGAATTCTTGGTGTTTTTTTGTTTTTGTTTTTGTTTTCAATAAAACAGATCAAGCTGAGTTATGAAGTAGAAAGTTCCTGGTGTGTCTCTGAGTCTGCTTTCCCCAGGAAGGTTTACAAGCATGCTGTTGCTTCCAGTCACGTGCTCATCATGGGGAGAATAATGATGTTGTCTTTGGTGTGGTTTAAATATTGAATGAAAAATGATGATTATAACGAGGATAAGGCTTTGAAGTAGCTGAGGATCCACAAATCTTGTGTGTGTGTGTATGTTTAAAATCTATATCAAAAAAGAAGTCTGTTAGAACGTTTTGACAGAACAGATGCTGCTTAAAGAGTACAAACAGATTTTTAACCAGAAAAAAAGAAAAAGAAAAAAAGTTTGAGTGGGGGTGGTAGTAATAGTTAAGGGTACTGTAATGGAATATTAATGATTCCCGAAGAGATTCTATTTTTAATTCGATCATGAAGAAGTGCCAAAGGATTTTATATTCAGATGCAGCCATAGAATTTAGAATGTATGTTTGGAGGATTTTAAAATTGTTATAACATAGTCCATCAAGGTTGCTGTTCCGGTCTCTCAAGCATGAACATGTATTACTGATATGAATTTAATGGGCCACATTGTAAATGTTGGCGCTCTGATAGTGTAGTGCCTAAGGCATTTGACTGCTAACCCAGCGGCCACTCCTCAGAAGGAAGGCTGGGCAATCTACTTCTATAGTGATACTGCCTTGGAAACCCAAGGAAGGGTCGCTATGAGTCGGGTCCAACTCGAGGGCTCATGACAACAACAACAACAACATGGTAAACGTAAGTCCTTTTCCTTTGTTTCTGTTTAAAAAAGAAAAAACAAAAAAAAATCTGTATGTTAAAATTTAAGGGCTTTCTTAGTCATTTCTATAAATGGTTTATTTGCTTATAGTCAGACAGATTTTGGTTTGTGAAGCCTGAGATTCTTGCCAGTAGACTATAGATAAGTAGAGACAAAGTTAAAAGCTAAATAATACCATCTAATAACTGGACTTTTTTTAAAACCAAGTTCTTGTAGATATTATTTAGTTTTCTTTAGTATGTTTGTATAAATATTTTTAATATGCATACATATTCATATACACATAGTGTGTACACACACATACATCCCTAGCATGAACAAAGGGCATTATAATACCCTCTGTAACACCACTTTCATTACGTACTTAAGAAAATAGACACCTCCTTCTCAGTAGTTTTTTCTGTTTTCCCTGGACTATACTAGAATGGAGAGCAAAAGTCAAGAGTTGTAATCTAGCTATTAACTAGCTTTGGACTCTAGGTAAGTTACTTAACCTTTCTGGATCTGCTTCCTCTTCAGTTAATTAAGTGTGTTGAACTGAATGATGACTCGAGTTTCTTTCATTTCTATATTAAAGAAAAACAATCCATGGCCGTACTTCCTTACAAACCAGCTTGGCAAGTGAGTAGTTTGACTTCCTACCTAGCCCTGATGTCTTCTGAGGTTGTCAGGAGGGCTTATTTGAAATCTAGAAGTTCAAAAGCTCACTGTACTCATTAGTATCATCCTTCAGTGCTCCTAGTAGCCACCTTGGAATTTTATTACTGAAGGGTAAAAATCCACATCTTTTCATCCTCCACGCACCTTCCCAACATTTTTAACTCTATTTCTTATAAGAGAGAGCAGAGACTTGCTATGTATTGAATGAGTTTGTGTGTCTTTGGACCATTTTTTCCCCTTATAATCCGTGGCTATAAGTTCACTATTGTGCTTTCTCTGAGGGAATTGCCCAAGTACTCTGAATAACACTGCCTTATTGACTGCAGAGTTTCACATTTAACTCTAATGTCATTAAATAACTTAGATAACTCTGACTTCAGAAGTTAAATAACAACCTACATTTGCCCTGTATTTGGTACATTTATTTTAGAAAAAATAATTAGAATTAGACATCATTATTGTTAATGAAGAGCTGATTCAGAGAGCATCAGTGGCAGGTCCCTAGCGTGGTTGCCTCTTCTGTTGTTGTTGTTAAGTGCCATCAAATTGTTTCTGACTCATAGCGACCCCATGCACAGCAGAATGAAACACTGCCCGATCCCGCACCAGCTCCATGATCCTTGCTATGCTTGAGCCCGTTGTCTCAGCCACCGTGTCAATCCATCTCGTTGAAGGCCTTCCCCAATTTTGTCAACCCTCCACCTTACCAAGCATGACATCCTTCTCCAGGGAATGGTCCATTCTGACACCATGACCAAAGTAGGTGAGACGAAGTCTGGCCATTCTCACTTCTAAGGAGCATTTCTGCTGCACTTCCTCCAGGACAGATCTGTTAGTTCTTTTAGCAGTCCATGGTACTTTCAGCATTCTTCTCCAGAAGAGAGAAGCGGTCCTGTTTGTATATTGTATATTGGCATCCACCTGTGTCTGTATGACCATTTGCTTATGATATACCAGTAAGGGGATAGAGAGATGCCTAGGGAGTCATGCACTTCTTTAAATAGGCCTGTAATCTAAGAGTGTATGAACTACACAGCAAATACTCTATCCTGTATATTGTAGTTGCCTGTAACCCATTCATACCCATTCAGAGAAACTCATTTTAATTTAAAGGCTTTTGCAGCTGTACATTTAAAAGACTATTAAAGAAAATTATTTCTAGATGATGTTGTAGTTACAGGTCAGCTGCCTGAAGAAGATTCAAAAAGTTTAAAATAAGCAAAAAATAAATTTTAAATAGCTGAGTAGCTTGAGTGAATAGGCCTTACAGAGTCTGTGTAACAAACTTCATGAATTTTACTCAGCCCTTCATTTAAGGCTTATTTTTAATAATAACCATACTTTTTACTTCAACACTTTTGACCCCTAATCCCTTTCTCTGGTGGATCATAAGCAAATGACTATGTGGATACCATTATGCAAACAAGACTGCTTAAAACTATGAACTGTGCTGGCTGGCTGCCTGCCTACCACGGACCATCTCTGAGCCATCCCTTCAGTGACAAGGTAATACCTACATCTTATTAATTTTTCTAAAACAAATTTAGTAAAACACAAGTATTTAGGTTGTTATTTAAAATTTTAACTTTAAGTTATTTTGAAGAAAAACATATTTTCCCAGGTGGCAGTGAATTAAAGGGATGATGCTAAAGGAAACCCTGATAAATGTATGTGTGTGTGTGTGTGTATACATACACATGCATACATACATATTAGACAGTAGCAAGAAGTGATTTGATAATGAGGTGAAGAGAAAAAACTGTAAAAAGCTGACACTGGATCTTCAAATGGAACAGCTGGAGTTGCTTTGAGGAGTGGCAAGCAAAATCTGTGTCCTCAGTAGCTTCTCAGGGAATGGCTATGTTATAATAGCACAGCAGAGTAATGGATGTACTTAATGAGTCATCAAAAATGTTACATTATGTTTACTTAGTTTGATTAAGGAGACAGGGAGTGTGAAATAAATTTGGAAAGATTGCCAACAAAACTATTTTATAAAGATTTTGGCATTTAAAGATATTAGCTTCAATCAGAAAATCCATTTATGTAGAATTAATTCATTTCTCTACCTGAAACTGTTCTTGAACTCCATTCGCTGAAAATGTTGAATTTTTGTGGTTGTTATTTTAAGGCTTTTCATTTATTTGTTTTTGTTTGTTATTTGTTTTAACATTTATTTCTCTCTCAAACTTCCCATAGTTTTTGTGCTATGATCATTGCTTTATCAGGAGCCACGTTTTCACAGACCTTCCAAGGAAGTGTTTTCTGGGCGTTGTGGGTACAGGAACCTTCCTCCTGATAAATATACCTTATTGTCAGATGGAGACATCACCTTCTTGTAGTTGTCCCTTATTACTTCACTAGACTATTTACTGAGAAAAATGCCGATACTTATCACTTCCTTGTGACCCCTTCTCATCCCTGATTTTTAAGATCAGAAACTGTCTTGGTTACAGTATCTGTAGCACCTAATAGAATTCCCGGCACAAATCAGATATCCAAAAAATATGTATTAAAGAAATTAATTGTAGTGTCATGTAAAACACAGTGACTGGGATGTCTGGCTGTTGATTGGCTTCTGGAGAGCCATGTGAACAACTTGAAATGTATCTGGTGTAAGTATATGTGTTGTTGTTTTTTTCACCCCTTCATTATTTTTACGATTGAGGATTCATAGCTTGTTTGTTCTTCAGAATATTAAGAACCAAAGATCTGGGACCTTTCCAAAATTCACTCTTGTATATTACTGTTTTAATTAAAAAAAAAAAAAAAAGGGGGGGGACATTTTCCCCCAAAGCATGTTGTTTGTTCACTGTGGTCCTCCTGTGTGCCAAGCACTGTGCTGAGTTCAGAGGCACACTCCTTGACAAGGCAGACACAGGCCAGGTCCTCAATATAGTTTGGTCAGGAGAAGAGGCATCAACCATGATCATACAAGTTATGAGATGCTTTACGCAAAATAATACATAATGTGTTTAGATATTAAAGGGATGCTTAACAGACTTGCCATGTATGGCAAAAGTCAGAGACGAAATCAATATTAAATTAAACAGAATTCATGAGTTCCTCCTTTAGGTAAAGACTGTGCTTAATATTCTGAGGGGGATAGCAAAGATAAGACGTGAATCCTGCCCCAAAGGAAATATTAATCCAATATGTTCTTCTTGTTGTTAGTTGCTGTCAAGTTAGGTCCCACTCATGATAACCTTGTATATAACAGAACAAAGTGTTGCCCTGTCCTGTGCCGTCTTTGTAATCATTGGAATGTTTGAGTTCTTTGTTGTGGCTATTGTATCAATCCATCTCATTGAGGATTCCCTACATTTTCACTGATCCTCTACTTTACTAAGCGTTATGTCCTTCTCCAAGGGTTGATCCTCCCTGATAACATGTCCAAAGTAAGTGAGATGGAATCTCACCATCTTCACTTCTAAGGAACGTCTGGTTGTACTCTCTCTATGATAGATTTGTTCAGTCTCTGGCAGTCCATGGTATGTTCAGTATTCTTTTCCAACACCACAGTTTGAGTGCATCAATTTGTCTTTTGTCTTCCTTTATCATTGTCCATCTTCCACATGTGAATGAAAAGACCATGGCATGAGTCAGGCATCCCTGTCATCAAAGTAACACTTGCTTTTTAAAACTTTAAAGAGGCCTTGTGCAGCTGATTTTTCCAGTGCTGTACGTCGTTTGGTTTTTTGACTGCAGCTTCCATGGACATTGATTGTCATTACTAATTATGATGCAGTACGTTGTTTATTGTGGCCCTTCTAGCCATGGACTTTGTGATTCCTACCAGCTCTGGTGGCATAGTGCCTAAGGCATTTTGACTGCTAACCAGAAGGCTGGCAGTTAAAACCCACCAGCCACTCCTCGGAAAGAAGATTGGGCAATCTACTTCTGTAGATTATAATTATAATTATATTATAACTATATCATAATTACAGAACCCACTATATCTGTAGTGATACTGCCTCGGAAATCCAAGGAGGTGTCGCTATGAGTCGGATCTGACTCACTGGCAATGACTATGACCAGATGACTCAGTGGCTATGCAAATGAGAGGTGCCGTGGTCCACCAAAGGGATTGGATAGCTTGCTAATAATGTAAATAAGGTTCCTGGCACCCTTGTGGGGATAGGACCATGCAAATAAGGTATATGAAACACTAAGATGAGGATTGGTCAGTTTTGCCCTTCTACTAGGCTTAAAATGAGCCATCCTGGGGATGGGAAGCAGAGAATCTCAGTACCACCAAGAATGAAGAACAAGGAGTGGATTGAGTCCTTTGGACCCAAGTTTCCTGCACTGAACGTTCCTGATCCAGGAGACAGCTGTGACACTGGAGGTAATGAGAGTCAACAGAAAGTGGTGACAGAGATATGGTGGCAGTAGAGGCAGCAGAACCAAGAGATGGCATGAGACAGAGTGGTGAGCTTCCTGGCCCATGGAGCAAGGAAGCTGTGTGCCCTTGGGCAAGAGGCTTACTGGTGGAGTGGGGTGCCTCTGAGCATGAAGAGGTAGTTTGCTGACCCATAGAACTAGAGCTGAGTACCTTTGGGCTGAGGCTTCCTGGCAGAGGACGGTGACTCTGAGCACTTAGTGGCAGAGCTAAAACAGCTTTGTAACAGTTGCCCAAGCAGAGCAGAGGCCAAGGGGCCACAGAGTCAAAAGACTGAGAGGCCAAGGGCCAGAGAAAGGCACTGCTGAGAAGAGGCTGTCCTGATCAAAAAACCGGGAAGTAATTTCTGATCCTAAATTATAAATTATAACTTGTTTATTCTCTAATAAACTCCATAATCATGAGTATTGTGTGTGAGTTCTGTGTCACCATTGCAATGAATTGTAAAACCCAGCAGAGAAGTCGAGAGTGTGCTGTTGGAGGGAGGGTGGAGGCATGTCTGACCTCTGCCTCAAAGGAATTTGTCTTGGGCTGTTGTTGTTGATCTTGATCCTCTTCCCTTTTATGAAGTTAGAGGAGGTCAGCTGTTGTCCCCATACTATTTTTACCCAAATAGAATGACATCACTGACAACTTCAATTTATTCTCCATTTATTATGATGATGTGGAAGTTTTTGTTTTCTTCATTGGCACATAATCTACTATTGTTTTTAATCCTGGCTACACATTTAAAATCACTTGGAGTGAGGGGAAGACTGACATATACTCACTTAGGGGGAAAAGTATTAAAATAGTGCAGCCACTTTGGGAAAAAGTGTGGCACTTTCATGTAGAATGAAACATACACTTGCCCTATGATCCAGCAATTCAAGAGAAATGGAAACATATGTTACAAGAAGATTCATAGCAGCTTTGTTCAGAATAGCCTTAAACTGGAAACAACCCAATTGTCCATCAGTAGGTGAATGGATAAACAAACTGGTATATTCATAAAGTAGAATACTCCTCAGTAATTAAAAGAAACAGACTGCTGATACAATAGTGAGAGAAGGTTTACACAGAAGTACATAGTGTATGATGATTTTTATTATATGAAGTTCTAAGGTAAAACCAATCTTGGGGGGTGGGGTGGAGAGAAAATCATAATAGTGGTTTCCTCTGCGCATATGAGGATGTGGTTTAACTGGGAATGGACCTGCAGGGAACATCTGAGGTGACAGTAATAAAATGTTGGGAGAAAATACCACTTTTGGGTGAGGGTGGGGAGCTTAATTTAAAAAAAAAAAAAGAACTGATATTACCTCTCTTCCCCTTCCCACATGAATTTCAAATCACTGGGGATTGGCCTCATTTGTTTTTTTTTTTTTTTTTGAAAACATACCAGTTGATTCTGATGTACAGTGAGATTTGAACTATTAGATAGGATAAGATACATACAAAAGAGAGTACAGTAGGTTAGTTTTCTATTTCCACTGTAACAAAGTACTGCAAAGTTAGTGGTTAAAACACTCACATTTTGTAGATCAGAAGCTTGCGTTGGCTTGGCTGAGTCTTCTGCTTTGGATTTCACAGGACCAAAATCGTAGTGTCAGCAGAGATACGTTCCTTTCTGGAGGGTCTGAGAATGGACCCATTCCCAAGCTTCTTCAGGTTATTCACAGAATTTAGTGCTATGTGCTTGAAGCACTGAAGTTCCTTTTTTATTGCTGGCTGCTGGCCAGGGATTGTTCTCAGTTTCTGGAAGCTGTCTGCATTCCTTGGCTCAGGGTGCCTTCCTTTCATCTTCAAACACAGCAACAGTGAGTCAAGTTCTTCTCACACTTCGAGTCTCTGACCTCCCCTTCTGCCTCATATCTCTGCTTCTCTTCCACAGCATCTCTCTTGACTGTTCTGCCTTCCTATTCGCTTTTATGGGCTTGTGTGATTACGGTGGACCTACACAACTAATCTAGAATAATCATCCTGTATTAAGGTCCCTCTCTTTAACTCCATCTGCAAAGTCCATTCTCAGCAGAGCCTAGATTAGTGAAGGGAAGGGTGACAAAGTGTCAGGCATTTAGAACAGTTCCTGTCCCATGAGATACACTCCATATGTGTTAGTTGGTATTTACACTGAGCAACTAAGGCTGCTTTAGAAATCATATCTACTATAGAAGAGCTCTGGTAGTGTGGTGCCTAAGGCATTTGACTGCTAACCAGAAGGCTGGTGGTTCAAACTGACCAGCCCCTCCTCAGAAGGAAGGTTGGGCAATCTACTTCCGTAGTGATACTGCCTCAGAAACTCAAGGAGGGATTGCTATGAGTCGGGTCCAAGTCAGTGGCACATAACAACAACAACATCTGCTATAGAGAGTTACATAGAAAATGTTTGGGCTTTTTCAAAGAAAGAGAGAAATTATTTCCAATTGGAGAAGAGCTAGGAAACCTTTGAGGAGGTGTCATATAGTTCTAGTTTGAAAGGTAGCTTCTGTGGATGGATATGGAACCCAGAGCAGGAGAAGGGACTCCAGGTGGAGAGAATAGCTCAAGAGCAGACATGGAGAAGGGAAGGGTGACAATGTGGCAGGCATTTAGAACAGATCCTGTCCCATGAGATGCACTCCATATGTGTTAGTTGGTATTTACACTGAGCAACTCAGGCTGCTTTAGTATAAAGTCGTATTTTTAGATTAAAATAGAAACAAATAGCAAAAAAAAAAAGTTTTTGAACACTTGTTGTTAGGTGCCATAGAGTCATTTCCAACTCTCATCGACTCTATGTACAGCAGAACAAAATACTGCTTAATCCTGGGCCATCCTCGCAATCACTGCATACTTGAGCCCATCATAGGCACTGTGTCAACCCATCTCATTGAGGGTCTTCCACTTTTTCATTGATCCTCTACTTTATCAAACATGATATTCTTCTCCAGGGACTGGTCCCTTCTGACAACATGACCAAATCAAGAGAGAAGAAATCTGTCCATTCTTGCTCCTAAGGAACATTCCGGCTGCACTTCTTCTAAGACACATTTGTTCATTCTTTTGGCCCTCCATGATACATTCAGTATTCTTCACCAACACGACAATTATCATGATATTGCTTATTGGTCCAGTGGTAAGGATTTTTGTTTATTTTGAGGTATAATCCACACTGAAGGCTAGCGTCTCTGATCTTAGTCAGTAAGTGCTTTAAGTCTTCATCACTTTCATCAAGCAAGATTGTGTCATCTGCATATTGCAGGTTGTTAATGAGTCTTTCAATTCTGATCCCATGTCATTCTTCATATCGTCCATATGCACACTTAGTGTGTATATAAATGTTATTTTTTAAAAGGACTGGGGCCTCTTTATATTTTTCTTTATGTATCACCTTCTTTTTGACTATTGTAACCCAGTGGAATTACATGTGAAGGTCTAAGAAGTTATTTCCATGGTGTTAGACTTAAAAATCTCAACTCTGTTGATGTAAACTAGGAAATGTAGCCTTCTGTAAAGAGTGTAAAACTGTCCCTTTATATCACCCTGCAGTGCTTACCTTTCCATCCATTTTTAACAGCCTGAATAGTTCTTTGTACTCTGCTTTGGGCAGATGATAACATCAATACAAGCATAGCTTCTATGGATAGGTTCTCTGGCATTGTGGATTCTCAGGGGAATTAATCCAAAAAGTATAACCATATCAGCTGATTCTTTAATAATAATTCCATGTAAAGGAAACATCTTTTTTTTTTTATTAGCATTACTCATACCACTTACCTTTTCACCTAATTTATTTATAAACTTTAAAAAAGGAATCGTGTCTATCTCTTTAGTTTGAAAAGCACACATCTACACAAAAATGTCATAGAATGCTTCCTGCCAATCTTTTAAAAAGTACAAAGGATTTAACTGCCCATGGATGTTTTTATTCAACCTTCTAAAGGGTGTGTATGTAAGGGCTAAAATAATGAAACCAGCATTACCCAGCTGGTATTCTTTGCCAAAGCTAGATAGGAGAAAGAGGATTCAAAAGGAAAGGTAAAAGAGTTGCAAAGAGCCAAGGGTATTTTAATGAGGATCTACAAACTTCACTCCCTTTGGTAATCGATGTTTGTTTCTAAAGTTCTGTTGCATACTAAGTGTTCTACAGAATCTTCCCAAAACTTACTTTCTGTCTCTTGCTTGTGTTTGTTTTCCTTTCTTGCCCTTCACCTTTCATCCAAACCTCAAGCATTGATCATAGTGATTAGAGGCCTGCTGACTAAAACCTGTTCTTTCTTTTCTTCTCTGTCACTTTGAAAAGGAAAGTATCTTTTTCTTAGTTATTTAGCATTCTGAGTAAACAATACACAAGCATTTCATAAAGTAGTTTTTTCTGCCATTCATAACCTCCAATGGAGGCTCTGTTTTCTTCACCATGCTCCAGTCTCTCTCTTGTCACTCTCCTTCCCTGTTCTCTGTTGGTGTTTTTCATTAAAGCTTGGTGCTTTCACTTTCAAAGACCCCAGGAATTATTTCTGATTTCATCTTTTTTTTGTTCACTTTCGCAACTTAATGCGTTATGGTATATTTACTGATAACTCTGATGCTGTTGCTTTCACTTATTTTTGATTTTCTTATTGCCACAATGCTCCTGACTTTGAGAACATATTTTTTGCCCACCTATCTGGCGTAGTACATAAGGCATTTGACTGCTAACCAGAAGGCTGGCGTTTCAAACCCCACCAGCCACTCCTTGGAAGGAAGGTTGGGCAATCTTCTTCTGTAGTGATACCGCCTCAGAAACCCAAGGAGGGGTCGCTATGAGTCAGATCCGACTCGATGGCAGTGAGTTTGGTTTTTTGCTATCATATTCATTACAAATTTTTAGTTTATTTTCTGTAGGGAAAGTGGATTTTCAAAACATGGAACTCAAACCCCAGAAATGTTCTTAAATAATTTCTCAAGTTATCATGTTTTCCTTCTTTGTCATTCTTAGACTAAAAGCTTATTGTGGGAATCCTTTCAGTGATGTTGACTCCCAGGAAGTGATGTCAGTACTCTTGTCTGAATCCAAAGACACCTTTATGGAAATAACGAACTCCAATTTATGGTGCATAAGGAGCCCTGGTGATGCCATGATTATGCACTTGACTGCTAACTGAAAATTGGTGGTTCAAACCCACCCACTGGCATGCACCACAGGGACAAAGACCTGATGATCTACTTCCATAAATATTCTATCTAGGTAACTGTATGCAAGGAGCTCAGGTGGTGTAGTGCTAACTAATTGACTGCTAACTAGAGGTTGGTGGTTGAAACCCACGAGCCACTCCATGGAAGGAAGACTGGGCAATTTACTTCCGTAAAGATTTACCACCTCAGAAACCCAAAGGGGGTCACTATGAGTTGGAATCAACTTGATGTCAGTGAGTTTTGTTGTTGTTGTTGTTGTTTAGGTAATCGTGTGGGGGTATTCTACTGTGCCATATGGATTCACTATGAGTCAGAATTGACTCAAGTACACATAACATTTCTCATTATTAAGAAATAGAGAATTATTTCACTATATTTGCATTTGAGAGCACTTTTAAGTCTTAAATTGTAATAGATGTCTAAGCTTCACATTATTGGCTATGAGCAAAAGAGGCATAGGCACCTCTGTTTAAGTAAAAATTGAAACAATACATCACTCCAGAGAGAGTGGAGGTCAGTGCCCACACACAGGTAAGGACATACCCATCAAACTCTGACTGAATGTCTCCTTTTGACTCATTTGCAAGATATCTGTCCACAGAAACACATGGCCCTGCTGACTGACCAAATTAAGATACTATTTAGCAAAATAAACCAGGATGTGGAGAAGGGGACAAGGTCTCAAAATGAAATACAAACAGTAACAAATGGGCATAACTGTATTACAGATAAATAACTATACTGAAGAGGGTGGGGAAGGAAAATATAAATCTAGGTAACTTTGGGAGACAGTATTCAGTATTTTGACTAAATATTGTAAAGCTGAAGACAAATAAAATAGTACATAAACAACGTACTTCAGTTAGTAACTTTATTTTTCATAAGGGTATGAGCTAGCAATTCTATTACTATATATATACACACACACATATGTACATACAATATACACACACACACTAGAATTTAGCAACTACACAACTGTAATATAGATGGTGAGAGACACATTTCTTTGGGAGAAAGAAGTCACAAATAAGGAAAAGGTAAAGGCTGTGGTGTTGGAGTGGAAATGGATTTATCCTTAGGAACTCATAGTTTGTACTGTATATATAGACATAGAAATGTAGATGGGTGCCTGAGTTAGTGTACATGCGTATATTTCCTAGTTCTGCCTCCTGAGAGGGTATTGAAGCAGTGACAAACCTGGTATCTGGAACTTGCTTCTAAACCAAGGAACTTGGGCTCTTTGGATAAGTGGTTGGTTTAAGGCCTGGGGCAGGGAACATATGAGATGAGCCTGGAACATCCTGTGGTGCCAGAAAGTAAGGGTGTGCTCAGAAAAGGAGAGGAGGCATGCCAAAAGGACACAGGTGCCAACCTGGAGGAACTCCTAATGGCCAAAGCTGGAACAATTTGAGTAAAAAAGTAAATGATGATAGTATTAGATTATATCCCCATAGAATAAAATAAATACCATTGAAGTAATAAGTAAATGTGGGAGAAGGGACAACTTTATTTTACAAAAAAGGATTTCAGTTATTAAATGCAGAAGGCAGTAGAAAATCACTATTATGCAAATACCCCAGTAATATTCACTGTACACAAAATCTACCAGAGGATGCTAAAATTTATTTGGTGAAAGTTTGAGGAGAAACAGAATGTTTGCATAGTCACAGAGTATCACTCCTAATACATTTGTCAATTACAAAGGGGAGTTAGTCACTTTATATTGTAGAAAACTGGCAGATATCACCCTAACCAAATGGTGAGGATTAATACCACTAGTAATATAAAACGTAATGACATTATGTGCCCCTGATTTGATGCTCCAAGGTGGGTACATCACCTTGTGATGTCCTTACCAAAAGTGCATAACCTCAGTGTAAACATGAGAAAACATCAGAGTGCTAAAGGGGCCAGAGGTGGTATCTTTTAATCTCCTCTAACTGCACAATAGGAAGACAGAATCACCATCAGCAGCTCAAGGCCTGTTCTTATGAGCCAGACATGCTGCCATCCTCCAGCCCTCTTACCAAGTTTGATACCAACTGTCTCTCTCACGGCACTCCTCCTCTCTGCTGTGTTTGATAATTCACTGCAGTGGTCATGCAGAACTCACAGATTATGGGGTTTATTAGGGAAGCAACAGGCTACAATTGAAGTTCAGGAATGCATTCAGGATACAGTTCTTCGATCAGGACAGTCTCCCTTCTGCTGTGCACTTAGACATACCTCTCTGGCTCTTTGCCTTTTGTCCTGGCCTCTGCTTCTGTGGGCCAGGTAAGCCTGCCGCTCTGTCCTGTGCCTCTTGGTTCCAGTGCCTCTGATTCTTAGCTAGGCATCTCTGTCGGCGGGGCAGTCAGAATTTTCAGGCTGAGAGAGACACCTGGCTGAGATACGCCCACCTGAGAGATAGCAGCAGTGGAACCAAAAGGCATAGGACAGCGTGGCAGGCTTACTTGGCCCACAGAGGCCAGGCTGAGAGGCAAAGGGCTAGAGAGGTGTGTCTAAGGGCACAGCAGAGGAGAGACTGTCCTGATCGAAGAACTGTATTCTAAGTGTGTTCCTAAACTTGAATTGTAGCCTATTGCTTCCCTAATAAACCCCATAATCTGTGAGTTTTGTGTGGTCGCTGCAGTGAATTATTGAACCCAGCAGAGAGGTGATGGGTGCTGTGGGGGAGACAGTTGGTAACAAGGTTGATAAGAAGGCTGGAGGATGGTGGCATGTTTAGCTTCATAGGAACAGGCCTTAGGTTGTTGATGGTGATTCTGTCTTCCTCTTGCGTAGTTAGAGGAGGTCAAAAGATGCCACCTCCCTTTCCCTTTAGCACAGAGAAATTCAAATTGAGGGACGTTCTACAGAATAACTGACCAGTACTTTTCAGCAGTGTCAAGGTCTTGTAAGACAAAGAAACTAACACAGATGTACTACCAAGGAGAGGTAACAATGAAATGCAATGTGGGATCCTGGATAAGCTCTTGGAATAGAAAAAGAGCACTGATAGAAAAACTGGTAAGATTCTAATAAGGTCTGTAGTGTAGTTAATGTTAATTTCTATACTAATGCTAATTTCCTGGTTTTGATAATTGTGCTATGGTTATGTAAGATGTCAGCATTAGGAGAAGCTGGGAGAAGGATATACAGGAACTCTGTACTATTTGTACAAATTTTTCTAAGTTTAATATTTTATTAAAAAGATGTGGGATATTTAAATGTACCAAGATTGTGTATAAGGGCATTAATTGCAGTATTATTTACAAAAACTGAAAATAGCCTACAATGTCTAGCTCAGAGATTAGGTAAATTATGCTATATTTAAATAATGGTGGGCTCGAACTGCCAACCTTTTGGTTAGCAGCTAAGTGCTTTAAATACTGGGGATCCAGTGCTTCTTCAGTTAAGTAATATAATCGTTAAAAAGAGCCACATGTATAGAGTTATATGTGTGCCATAGTGAAAGAGAAAAGGTTGAGTGTGTGTGCTCTTCCATCAGGGTGCCTGGATTCTAACCTCATCTTTGGTCTTATAATCATATATGTGACCATGGCAAATTATTCCTCTTTTCTATGTTCATCTGTAATTTTGGAATAATAAGAGTACCATTAAATACTGATGCATAAAATATTAGTATTTGATAAAATATTAGTTCTCTAGTTTTGAGAAATAAGAAAGAGCAATATGACATGAAGTATTGAATAATGTCATTTCTGATAAAAAAAATTTAGTCATGAATCTTGAAGATTGAAGTGCTAATAGTTAATACAGAAAATTTCTCTTTTCTGAGTTGTACATTTCTTTTCCATAAGTATATAGTTAGAAAAAACATAACTTTTAAAAAGAAACCTACTATCAGTAATTGGTCATGTGGTCAGAAGGGACCAGTCCCTGGAGAAAAGATATCATGCTTGGTGAAGTACAGGGTTAGTGGAAAAGAAGAAGACCCTCAACAAGATGGACTGACACAGTGGCTGTGACGATGGGCTCAAGCACAGCAAGGATTGTGAGGATGGCTGAGGACAGGGCAGTGTTTCATTGTGTTGTACATGGGGTCACTCTGAGTCAAACCAACTCAATGGCACCTAACAACAGAAACATCACCATCAATAATTATTTAATAAAAATTAAGCAAGTTAAAACTGTGTCTCTAAGCTAATAAAATGGGATAGTCATTTTGGAAAAGTCTTCCAAAATCTTAAGAGTTGTTGCTTGTCCTTAGAAAGTATAAGATGCCTGACCCTAAGATCAGGCATGTAAAGTTAGGTGTCTGTAGTTTAACCGGGATGTGGTTCTTAATTTGGGAAATGAAGACCTCAATGTATACAGCATGGCTATAGCATATAATTCTAGACTGTGAAAGGTTACTGTGAGGATGATGGATGTGACTAACTCTTGGTAATTTGCCATAAGAATGTCCAAATATATAGTAGAGCTGACAAGGGGCAAAGTTATGATAACTTCTTGGCCACAGCCAACCCTCCCAAGGGAGCAAGCAGTTAGATCTGTGGGCTCTGGACCATGGTCACTGGAAACATCAAGCTCAATTGGCATAATATACTACACAAAAACATTGTTCTCCATCCTACTTTGGTAAGTAGCAGCGGGCATCTTAAAAGCTTGCAAATGGCCATTTGGATGCAACAATAGGTCTCTCCTCATTCATAGCAAAGAAGAATGAAGAAAACCAAACACACATGGGAACAATTAGTATAAGGGACTGGTAGACCATGCAGTTCTCAGCCTATATGACCATGAGACCAGAAGAACTAGGTGGTACCCAGCTACCACTGTTAACCATTGGGAAAGGGATCAGTGCAGGAGATCCTGGATAGAGTGGGAGAACAATGTGGAACAAAGCTCAAAATCATTAAAATAAAAAATAAAATAAAAAAGACCAGGTTTATTGGTTTGATTGATAGAGTCTAGTCAGACCTCTGATACAATGGCCCTTGGTTACCCATTAGTTCTAGAACTGAACTCACTCCTGTGGCTTCTGGCCAAACCATAGACATTTAGGGTGAACGTTTACATCAGGTAGATATACCCCTTAGAGGAGTCAACATGGGAGCACAGAAGGGCAGTGTTTTTACAGAGAGGTAGCTCAGTGGACAGGAATGCATAGGAAAGAAAGACAAAGGGAAGAGGGGGAAAAAAGAATTGCCCATTTTTTATAATTAGAAACTTTTATAGGGATTTGCCTTTATGTTTTTTCCCCTTTGTGCTTGTTTCAGTGCCTGTGAGTATTTGGAATTCTACTAGCACAAGGGCTTGGGAATCAACTGCTCTGATTTAAGTGCTCTACATAACAAATGTAAGCTCCTCTGTCTTTGTGGTTTGGGTCTGTATAGGGATTCTAAAAGAACCACAGGGTGAAACTAGGACAAAATGTCAAAAAGTAGTGTATTGCAGGAAGATAGGAAATCCATTCATTCTAAGAAATTAGAATAAAAGATAAAATGCTCTTCTGGTCTATCATATTAGTGATTGCTTTTTATGTCTTCCCTATTATCGTCCTCACAATTTGAATCACCAAAGCTTTCCAAGGAAAAAAGTGAAAATGCTGGAAGCATTGTTTTCCTTCTTTGATTCTTGGTAATTTTTTTTTTTTTTAACCTTTCGTGCTGGTTTTCTTGAACACTTTTGTTTCGGTATATGATACTGTTTGTGACCTATTTTAAAATTGTCTAGATCTCATTTAAGTTCTACCTTTTCCCACCTGCTTTCTTCTTCTTTGCAACTGGTTGTCACTATTTCATCTCTTGGTATCTAAATGGAAGAGCATTTTTCTTTTATGATAAAATTAGATCCTGTGCATTGAAGCCCAGGTTTTGTGGTATTTCCATTTCTGAAAATCTGCCAGTAGATGGGTGAGGATGTCCCAAAGCATAATGTGTCACTGATACTAGTAGATAATTTAGCACAAGATTTGGTTTTAGTACAATTTAAAGCCATTGGTATATGTATCAGGTATACCTGGTAGTTCGGTGGTTAAGCGCTAAGCTGCTAACTAAAAGATTGGTGGTTTGAACCTACCAGCAATGTTGCAGGATAAAGATGAGCAGGCTGCTTCCGAAAAGATTACAGCCTTGAAAACCCTATAGGACAGTTCTACATTGTCCTGTAGGATCAATGTGAGTCAGCATCGACTTGACAGCAATGGGTTTGATTTGTTCTGGTTCTTTGGGTGTATGTAGCTAAGGCCAGCATGTAACAATTAAGTCTATAGATGAATAGCTCAGCTGCAATGTGTGTGGAGTTTCACACATATTTCCCATATACTTTGATTTTTAAATTTAGAGGATTTTAATATGAGATGAAATTGGCTTGTTTAGTGGGTGCTGCTTAGGTGAGACACTACTGTGTAAGTTAAGATCATGATAGTGATGAGCTGTGGTGAGAAGAGCAATGGATGGTAAGTCGCACCATCTTGGATAAAATTCTGACCCTGTTATTTAGTGACTTTGTAATGTTGGTTGATTAAGCTTCCTATCTTTTTTCCCACCTGTAAAATGGACATAGTGTCACTTCCTTCAAAGAGTTGTTATAAGGATTAAATGAGATCATATATGTCAAGATGTTTAGATATCATCTCCTGGAAAACAACTATACTTACAAATATCCTTTTCTCTCTCTCTTCCTCCCAATTTATTCTAATCTATCTTTTGCTCAGTTTTTTGTTTTCTAAGATTTAAAACATAGATGACTGAAAACATTATTTAGGTCCTTTATATATTTAGAAGGCGCTCCGGTGATGTGTAGTGGTCAGGGCATTTGGCTGCTAACTAGAAGGTCGATGGTTCAAACCCACCAGCCTCTCTGTAGAAGAAAGTTGGGTTGGTCTGCTTCTGTAAAGATTTATAGCCTTGGAAATCCAATGGGGGTTGCTATGAGTTGGAATCGACTTGATGGCATTGAGTTCGATTTTGGGGTTTTATATATTTGAATTTAAAAATCCTTGTAAGTTTTCTTTTTTCCTTTTATTCCTGTATTCATCATTGAGTATGTACCTTTCTGGAGGATAAGATAAACACTCTGCCTTCAGAGAAGCTCCCAAGTTAATTTCCACTTGGTGTGAACACCAAGAGACACTATGTTGGGCCTGAAGAGGAAGTGCTGAAACTTGTACAAGCTGGGAGATGTAGGAGGGTTGAAATTGGCCTCACAGAGGAGGTGACAAAGTATCAGAATATGAATGGAATAATTTGTTCATTTGGCTATGGAGTGAGACAGGATTTCCAGATGACTCCTGGGTTTTTTACCTAGGTCAGGTGGTGCTGTTTAACTGAGAATATGGGAATATAGGAGTAGGAGTAACGTTATTACAGCTGGAAGCAATCTTGAAAGAGTATCCAGTATGACACTCCTACATTTTTAGAGGAGAAAACTGAGAAACTATCCAGGGGTAGACTCAAAGAGATATCGAGACTTATTGAGAGTCACACAGTTAGACTCTCCCTTCTTTAATAGAAGTATAATAATGTGACTGCTAGAAAAGGCTCTACAGAATTAGGACTGAAGGAGTGAGAATTTTATGCATGAATACAAAGACATTTCTGCCTTTGTGGAAAGAGAAGGTCACTGCGGACTGTCAGCATTGAGACAGGAGTACTGAAGCAGAAAAATAAGAGAGCTGAGGGCAGATTGTGGGGGAGAGTGAGAAGGTTGCTACAGCCTGGTGCTACCTAATAAAATCAGCGTGGAGTGATCCAGGCTGAGTTAACACAGCAGGAGCTGTCAGTTTGGAGCCAGTGCCCGTGTTCTGTCCTGTGGGTCAGTCTGAGATCAGAGCGGAGGGCAGCAGATAGGAAGCAAAGCTATCCTATGTGGCTATGAAGTTTGTCCAGAGAAATCTCATGGATAGCAAGAGTTGAGAGTGGGACTGAGGACCTGTCCCTCAGGCTGCCTTGCCTCCATATCTCTTCAACATTTGCCTGATAGCTAACATCTAGCAGTTTTGTTTCTGTGACCTTTTTCAGGAATGAGAAGTAACCAACCAGTCTATAATCCAGACCTGAGGTTGTTTCTTTGGTGATCTTTTGGAATTTCTTTCGGAAAGGACTTACATTCCAAAAATGGCTGATAATGTTAATTTAATCTATTTACTTATATTCTTTAAAATACGTAAATTATATTTTTTGCTGTTTGAAAATAGAAGAAACTAGAGTCAAGTGACCATATGTATTAGTGAAAGATAATTTATTTACAAAATGAACCTCTCAATATAGTCTGTTGGCCACAAGAAATATGAGGGTTTAAAAAATAGATTCAAAGCATAGAAGTCTTACCTTCATTTCCAACCCAATAATAAAACACAGATGTTTTAGGACACTTTATGGTTCACTATAGAGTTAAAACAAATGAACTGTGTTTATATTTGATGTCTTCTTGGTTTGCTTAGCCCTTTGTTTCTTTAAATACTCATGATGTTTCAACAGCAAGCCAACAACTAGTGATTAAACATAGGAACACCCATTTTTTCTTTATATATCCTAGTCTTCTTTCTTCCACAGAGATTTGTTTATTCCTTAAAGTCAGTATTTCTATTGGGAGAATCAAATACAGTATCTCCTTGTTACCGATTATAACTGAGAATAGTTTTCAATCTAAATGAATTATTCAATTGTTTATGTATTTTCTCTTTCTTAAAATTTATTGCAAAATTTCCATCAAGTTATTTTTTTCTTGTTTTCCCTATGTGCCTTCCCAAATGAATTTGAAGTGACTACTTGTTTATTATTTAAATCACTAGGTGAACTTAGCCTTTAGTCAGAGTTAGTCTAAGCAATCTATATTTGCTTAGATCTAGGTGCTTCAGATTCTTCTTAAAAGGAAAAAAAAAACCTTAATATAGTTTTTGTCTTATAAGTATATTTAGACATAATTTTAGAGGGAAAAATGACGACATTTTTATAGGATGCTTTTTTGGGGAGGTGGGAGTTTCCTGTTTCTGAGTATAACCTAATTTGTTCTGCTTTTGTAGCAATTAAAAGAAAAGAAAAAAAAGACCAAAAATAGCCCTTTTGGAAAATGATCAGGCTGTTAAAGTTATAATCAGCCTTTCAGCCTGTATGATTTTTATATCTCTCTGATGGAGCTATCATTCTGGTGACTAATATGAATCCTCATTTTGGTCCTGTAGATAAGATTCCAGGTAGCCACTCAAGCCATGCTATGATTTAACCTATGATGGAATTCATGTTTATAGGTTGGGCAATCCTACTTCCGTAGTGATACTGCCTCGGAAACCCAAGGAGGGGTCGCTATGAGTCGGGGCCGACTTGACGGCAAACAACAACAACAACAACAACAGTGATTAATGTATTCATGATTTAATGTGTCTGGTAGATCCCTTTATAATGATTATTATGTGGATGTTAGTATACCACTGGTGTATTATGTCTCCAGAAAAAAACTATGTAGATTAAAAACATCAGAGATCACTGCTGTTGGTCTTGACAATGTGGATTGTCTTATCTAACATAGAATAGTAGAGGTGGAGGTGACTCGAGATAATCTTGATGAACCTCTCATTTTACAAATGAGAAAAAGGTTTTCAAGACAGGTAATAACTCGTTCAGGCTTCCACCTCATGTGGATGGGGATAGACACAATAAAAAGGAATGAAGCTAATTCTCTTCTCACAGCTATGGTTTTCCACCTATCACTAATTTGAAATGGCATACAAAACGAGTTACCAGAAAGTCATGAACATAACTTGTGATCTACATGCTGGGTACAGAAATAGCACTCAGGTCATCTGGGTTTTTCTTTGCTTGTTTGCCCTCCTTTTCCCTCCCACCCCTGTTGCCATCAAAGAATATTTCTCTTTGAGTGAAAGCCTTTTCTTGACTTTTTACAATAATGGTCTCATAAAATATTTGTCCTTTTGTGATTGACTGATTTCACTCAGCATAAGGTCCTCCTGTTTCATCCATGTTAGGAAATGTTTCACATATTCATTAGTATCCTTTAACATTGCGTAGTATCCCATACTGTGTACATACTGTAGTTTGTTTATCCCTTCATCTGTTGATGGGCATTGAGGTTGTTAGTGTCTGTTTGCTATTGTGAATAGTGCTACAGTGAACATGGTATGCATATATTTGTTCAGGTCATGGCTCTTATTTCTCTAGGATATATACCTAGTAGAGGAATTGCTAGATAATAAGGTATTTTTATTTCCATCTTTTTAAGGAAGCACTATACTGTTTTCCACAGTGGTTGCACCATTTTGCAGTCCCACCAGCAGTGTTTTGAGAATTCAGTGTCTTCACAGCCTCGCCAGCATTTGTTGTTTGCTGTTTCTTTGGACATTGCCATTAGTGCTAGATATCTCATCGTTGTTTTGATTTGCATGATTCTGATCCTCGGAAGGAAGGTTGGGCAATCTACTTCCGTAGTGATACTGCCTCGGAAACCCAAGGAGGGGTCTCTATGAGTCGGGTCTGACTCGATGGTGCATAACAAGAACAACAATGATCATGAGCATTTCGTTATGTTTGTTGGGTGCCTAAATGACTTCCCTGGTGAACTGCCTATTTTTTAATTGCAGTTTTTGTATCTTTGTCATTGAGGTGTTGAAATTTTCTATAAATTTTAGCTTCAGATTTGCTGTTATTTCTTTCAGGTGACCTTGTTTCAGGGATTCACACTTCCTGGCTCCCACTCCATTGCCCTTTTCCCATTCTTACACTGATTAAAGCTTTAAAATCAATCAAAGATTTTATTTTAAATTTTGTCTAACAGTTGAAAGGTTTTTAATATTTCTTCTAAGCAGAAAAGAATTACAAGCAATTTCTCTTGGTCACAAATTAAAAAGCCTGTATCTGAAACATGCGTGATAAGTATTTTTGCAAGAGAACACTTACTCAGACAATATGAATTCAGATTCAAGTAGGTCAAAATCATAATTAAAAGTGAACCCCATGGTACAAAACTAGTTTTGTATCTTTTTTCTAATATAGTTTGATAATATCAGGGCTGTAAAATCACAAAGTGAATAATGGACTAGAGAACAATTTGTTTCCTGCGAAAAAAATTAAAAATTTGTTTTCCTCTCTCCCACCCCAAAGCTTATCTCTAGCAAAGTCACTTGGTGGCTCACATGGATGGTTAAGTGCTTAAGTACTAACTGAAAGGTTGATGGTTCAAACCTACCCAGAGGCTTCTTGGAAGAAAAGCCTGATCATCTACTTTCGAAAGGAAAACCTTATGGAGGACAGTTCGTTTCTGTACCATGAGTTGAAATCAACTCAATGGCAACTAGTTTGGCATTTTTGGAGCTCTGGTAGCATAGTGGCTAAAGCACTTGACTGCTAACCAGAAGGCTGGTGGTTCAAACCCACCAGCCACTCCTCGGAAGGAAGGTTGGGCAATCCTACTTCCATAGTGATACTGCCTCGGAAACCCAAGGAGGGGTCGCTATGAGTCGGGGCTGACTCGACGGCACATAACAATAACAAAAAATCAAAAATCCACAAGACTGTTTTATAGTCTTATACATATCATACAATTATAGACTTTTTCACCGCAGTGTACTTTATTAACAATAACAGGGCCTAAGCTTAGGTTCAAATCATAGTTCCATCATTTACTAACAGTGGTCCCTAATTTCCTCATTTGTGAATTAAATGCATTGGGTTAAATCACTGTTTCTCAACCTGGGCTGTATGTTGGACTCACTTGGAAGAATTAAAAGCAAAAACAACAACAAAAGAAGCAAATAAAAATAGTACCCAGGCACCACCCCAAGAAAGTTCTAACTTCAGTTCATCTTGGATAAAATTGTTTTTTTGTTAGTTTTTTGTTGTGATTTGGGTGAAAATTTACAAAGCAATTGGTTTTCCATTCAACAGTTCCTACACATTTTGTTTTGTGACATTCGTTGCAATCCCCATGGTGTGACAGCCCTTTCCCCACTTCCTCCCTACGTTTACCTTTGTCCTTTTTTCCTATCCCTTCTTGCCTTCTGATCTTTATCCCTGGGCAAATGCTGACTTTCTGATCTCATATAGTTGATTGTTCTAATGAGGGACTATCTCCGTGGTGTTATTGTTCACCACATAGGCTGAAAGTTGAGCCACAGAGATGAGTTCGGTTCCAGACTTGAAGGGTGTCTAAGGGCCATATAGTTGGGGCATTCTACCAGTCTCTGTCAGACAGTAATCCTGGTCTTTTTTTATGGTTTTGAGTTTTGTTCAACACTTTTCTCCCACCCTATCTCGGACCTCATATTGTTCCCTTTCAGAACGATAGTGGTAGTAGCCAGTCACCACCTAGTTCTTTGGGTTTCAGGGTCCTGGAAGCTGAGGTTCACATAGTCCACTAGTCCTCTGCAATAACGTTACCTCGCGTCTTTGATTTTCTTCACTCTTCTGTGCTCTGAACAGGGAGATACCAAGAGTTGTACCTTAGATGGCCTCTCATGAGCTTTTAAGACCCCAGACGTTACTCACCAAAGTAGGATGTAGAACATTGTCTTTGTGGACTATGTTATACCATTTGACCTTAGTGTCCCCTGAGACTAGTCCTGAGCCTCTATGCTTAGTGACTCATTTCCTCAAGGTGTTTGATTATGGCTAAGAAGTTTTCATAACATTGTCCCCTGCCTGCTCTACTGTATTCATGGATATATTTGCAACACATATAAATACATATGTAGAAATATCCTTTGTCAAACCTATATATATTCGTGGGTGTAGCCCCTTTTGCCTTCTCACCCCTGGTCAGCTTCGTGTATGTCGATGTATTTACTTGCAGATTATTCTTATTACTCTCACTGCATAATTCTGTATGTATATATTTGCCCCTGTTGCTTTTAACTGTAGTGCTGTTCCATGTGTCTGCTATTGCCTTGGTAATTTTCTGCTGACCTCCCTCTCATTGTATACTTCCTTTCCCTTCACCCAAGTGATTTACTCTCCCTTCCCTTCCCACCCCTGGTGACTTTCAAAAAATAATTCTTTCTGTGTGTAAGCCATTTCTTGACTTTTTACATTAGTGATATCATACAATATTTGTCCTTTTATGATTGAATAATTTCACTCAGTGAAATGTCTTCTAGGTTCATCCATGTTATGAGGAGCTTCACAGATTCATCACCATCCTTTAAAATTACATAGTATTCCATTGTGTGTATGTACTGTAGTTTGCTTTTCCATTCATTCCTCAATGGGCACTTAGGTTGTTTCCATCTTTTTGCTATTGTGAATACTATGTATTATTATGAATATTATGTATTTTTGTAGATCATTATAGTGTTTCTACAGTGAACATAAGTGCGTATTTATCTGTAAGTGTCATGGCTCTTATTTATCTAGGATAAATACTTAGTAGAGGTGCTGGATCATAAGGTGTTTCTATTTCCAACTTTTTGAAGGAAGCACCGTACTGTTTACTACTATGGTTATACCATTTTACAGTCTCATCAGCAGTGTATGAGGATTCCAGTCTCTCCCCACCCTCATCAAAATTTGTTGTTATCTGGTTTTTCGAATTTGCTATTAATGCTGGGGTGAGATGATATCTCATTGTGTTTTGATTTGCATTTCTCTAATTACTAATGATTGCAAGCTTTTCTTTATGTGTTTGTTGGCTGCCTGAACGTTTTCTTTGGTGGTCTATTCATGTCCTCTGCCTATTCTTTTTAATTGAATTGTTTGTCTTTTTCTTATTGAGGTATTGAAGTTTTCTATAAAATTTAGAAATTAGTTCCTTCTTCAATAACATTTTGCCAGATTTTTTTCCCAGCCTGTGGGCTCTTTTTTTTTTTTTTTTACTCTTTTGGCAAAGTCTTTTGATATACGGAAGTGTTTAATTTTCAAGAGGTTTCCGTCATCTAGTTTATCTTCTGCTGTTTATGTGGTTTTAGTTATGCTTGATTGTGTATTTATGCTATGTATTAGGGCCTCTAAATTTGCTTTTTTTTCCTTTTATCATCTTTATAGTTTTAGGTTTTATGTTCAGTTCTTTAATCCAACTTGAGTTAAGTTTTTGTATATGGTAAGAGATAAGGATTCTCTTTCATTTTTTGCAAATGGATTATCCAGTTTTGCTAGGATCATTTGTTAAAGAGACTTTCTCTTCCCCACTTAATAGGATTGATGTTTCTTAAAAAGCTCCCTAGGTGATTCTGTTGGACCAACTACGCTATTAAACTACATAATCTTGAATATCTCAAAGCCCTTTTTAAGTTTTAATATTCTATAGTTGTGAGGCTTTTTCCAAGTAATCTAGTCCAACTACTCACTGAGCATAATCATCCCTTTGTACTTGAAAAGCAGTATCTTGTTTTTATGTCAGCATTCACTTTGAAAGAGTGCTCATTACCATTGAAAACCAAAAACCAAACTCACTGCCGTCAAGTTGATTCCGACTCATAGCAACCCCTCCTTGGGTTTCTGAGGCAGTACCTCTGCGGAAGTACAGTGCCCAATCTTTGTTCCAAGGAGTGGCTGGTGGGTTTGAACTGCCAACCTTCTGGTTAGCAGTCAAATACCTTAAGCACTATGCCAGAGCTCCCTCATTGGAAATCATAAGTTCCTAAGTTTTGTTTCATATAACGAGGTGAATTTGCCTTTGGAGAAACATATAATATGTCCAATTCCTTACTTATATGACAGCCTTTCTGATATTTGAAGATGACTTATGATTCAGCAAACTTAAGGTGGAACACTCCCAGTATTTTCATCTCTTGTTCTTAGGGCATTATTTCCATATCTAGACGTCCTGTTTGCCCAGAGCTGGGCATAATCTAGGTTGCCATTTTCTCTGTAAAGTGTGTTCCCTAGAGTTGAGAATAATCCCCTTTGAAGAGAGAACATATTGATATTTGGCAGTTGTCCTCCTCTTAAGTTCATATTGAGTCTAGGGTTAATAAAATACCCCAACTTTAGTAATTAGTCAGGAAGATGGAGCAATCTACTTCCGTAGTGATACTGCCTCGGAAACCCAAGGAGGGGTCACTATGAGTCAGGTCCAACTCAACGGCACATAACAACAACAACAACAACAACAACAGTCAACTATTTATTGACACTTACTGGTTTGCAAATATATCTAGTAAACAGGTGAATTAATTTCTGGCATGTTTTAATTCTTTTTATGTACCACACATGGTTCTAATGTTTAAATATATGAACATTTGATTCTTGCAAAACCATCTGAGGGTAGGTACCATTATTATCTTCATTTTATTGATGAAAAGAAGAAACAAACTAAAGACTATATCTTGCCTCTTGATTTCCCAGTCAGTGGCCCAGCTGAGTGCAGAACATCTGTCTGCAGAACCTATAATCCTATAGCCTTCAGTGAAGGTCTTTTTAAATGTAAAATAAGGTATTCATTTCTAATGACCTTACCATCTCCAAATTTTCATGATTTACTGTTGTTATTGTTTGCCTTAGAGTCAGTTTTCAACTCACGTGACCGCATGTGACAGAGTAGCACTGCTCCATAGGGCTTTCTAGCCTATAAATCTGTACAGGAGCAGATCACCAGATATTTCTTCCACAGAGCCAGTTAGTCAGTTGAAACCACTAACCTTTCGATTAGCAGCAAACTTATTTCTTCTTAAGGTGGAACCATGAGGGGATCCCTTGTGTCAGTTCTGGCTCATAGTGAGCCTGTGTACAACAGAACAAAACCTTACTCAGTCCTACTCCATCTTCAACAGTTGTTGCTATGCTTGAGCCCATTGTTGCAGCCACTGTCTCAATCCATCTTATTGAAGGTCGTCTTCTTTTTCACTGACCATCTATTTTGCCAAGCACGATGTTCTTCTCCAGCGACTGGTCCTTCCTGGTAACATGACCAAATGTATGACATGTTAGTCCTCGCTTCTAAGGAGCATTCTGGATGTTAATTCTTCTAGCAGTCCATGGTGTATTCAGTATTCCTCGTCAACACCAGAATTCAAATGTGCTAGCTCTGGTAGCATAGTGGCTAAGGCACTTGACTGCTAACCAGAAGGCTGACGGTTCAAACCCACCAGCCACGCCTCAGAAGGAAGGTTGGGCAATCCTACTTCCGTAGTGATACTGCCTCGGAAACCCAAGGAGGGGTCGCTATGAGTCGGGGCCGACTCAATGGCAAATAACAACAACAACAACAATTCTTCTTTGGTCTTCAGTATTCATTGTCCAGATTTGGGATGCATATGAGATGATTGAAAATACCATGGTTTGGGTCAAGGGCACTGTAGTTCTCAAAGTGACATCTTTGCTTTTTGACATTTTAAAAGATCTTTTGAAGCAGATTTGCCCAATGCAGTATGTTGTTTGATTCCTTGACTGCTATTTCCATGGGTGTTGATAGTAAGATTTATGTTTAAACCTGAATAGGTAAACTAAATTTAAAAAAAAATGCTTAAATTTCTTACAGTTGCAAAATTGTTTTAAGAAGTCACAAGTTGCTTCAGAAGGTACTTTACATAAACCAATTTATTTGCTAATTATATTATTTTTATTTATTCTTTAAATCAGATTTTTAGTGAATTATTCTAGACAATCTTTGTTCAATTTGCCAAATGAATTTCTTGAAACATAATTTTATTATTCAAATGAGTGTTTCTTCAAATGACTCACAGAAAATTTGACTATATCATTGAAAAATAATTTAAAGGACCCTTGTTAATATAACTTGGAAGAAGGTTGGTCAATCTACTTCCATAGTGATACTGCCTCAGAAACCCAAGAAGGGGTCGCTATGAGTCAGATCTGACTCGATGGCAGTGAGTTTGGTTTTTGGTTTTTGTTAGTATAAGAGCTCTGGTGGCATAGTGGTTAAACCATTTGGCTGCTAACCAAAAAGTAGGTGTTTAGAACCCACCAGACACTTGCAGGAGAAAGATGAGGCAGTCTGCATCTGTAAAGATTTACAGGCTTGGAAGCCTCCTAGGGTAGTTCTACTCTGTCCTAAAGGGTCACTATGAGTCAGAATCGAGTCATTGGCGTTCGGCTTGGTTAGTGGTTGTTAAACATATTCAATAATCCATTATATCTTCACAGTTTCACCAGCCTGAAACATTTGTATCGATTCCAACTCTTTATGAGTATTATTTTTTAGTCCTTGTTTCATTCAATTTGAAAGTACCAGCTTTCTGTGGATGGCTTATCCACTCAAGGTTCCACTAAAAACAATGCTGCAGGGGGATAGAAGCATTTCAGAGAAAAATTGACTTTGTAGAACCTACCTTCCATTTGATTACTTTAGCTTCAGATAGATTTATATGACTGATAACTAAGTATAAAGACTTCAAGCAGAGCTATCCTATTCACTGTAATCTTTGCCTAGGTGTTAGTAGGTCTGCTTATGTTCATTGGCAGCCCATTTGTTTTTCTGAACTAGTCTTGTGAGCATGTCAGCCTTCAGTTCCGAATTTATATGTGTATGCTAAGACTTGAGTGGCCCTGTGCATGCGTTCCAGTATTACTTCTGAATTACTGGTTTCAGGGGCATAGAGAAGAGCACAGTCTTTGGTGTGAAGATCTGATTTTCCCTTTAACAATAGAGGTTTCCAGAATTTTAAGCTGTCATCTTGGATAAAGACTGTCACTTTTGTAATGCAGAAGGACTTTGTAATGATGCTGCTGTTCTTTGGAAGCATTTGATTTCAGCTGTGTAAAGATGACTGAACACCTTACACAGTATCAGAATGGGAAATTGTGATCTTCCTTTCTTTTTGTTGACTTCCATATTTTTGGTCATAGATTCATAGACTACTAAATCATGTGGGAGCCTTAAAGATATGCTGAACAGTGACTTCCTTTTATAGATGACACTACTCTGCATTATCCATTTACTTTTTTCTATATGTCTCCCGTGGATATATTAAGCTTCATGAGGGCAGGAACTTGATTTACCATGTTCACTGTTGTATGTCCACAGTAGGTGCTCAGTTATGTTTGCTGAGTAAATGAATGGCATAAAGAACCAAGAATTTGGGAAGAGAAAACACAATTACTTAAGATTGCCCAACTAGTAAATAGTAAAATATGACCTTTAATATTAATCTTATAACTACAAATTTTGTGCCTGTTTAATGACAACAGACTTGGAGGCCTTAGTCTGTATAAATGATCAGAATCTTGGATGCTTTACATTTCTTGACTACTGTTTTTCAGGCATATAAACTACTTATTTCATTTAACCCTATACTGTATACTGTACTATTCGATTGGTGATACATGTATCTATATAGCTATGTCTATATCTATGCAGTTTCAAAGCCAGAATTCATTTTTTCCCTCCCAAATTTAAGTCCAAATTTAAAAGCTTTTGACACTTGTCTTTTACATGCAGATCAAGGTTCGTCAATGCAGAGTTTTATCCAAATTCATAAGTAACAGCAACTGAAATTTTTAGTCTAATGGCTTATATCTTGCAGGCCTTAATATCTGCAGAATTTGTCATGTAAGTGCTGGCTTAGCCTGGACTCTGTATTTTATAGTCAGCGAAGGAAGTGTGATGTCTCCAATTCCTTTCATCTATTATAATCAGTCTTGGTCTCCTGCACATTCTAATTTGAAGGGCTTTTTTGATCCCAGGTCTTTTTCTCATTTTCCTATAATTGGACTTGGATTTTATCATTTTTGTCCTAAATGATTTGTAGGCTTCAAAGCTGTTCTACCACATTGTAGATACTTCTGTGATGAAATGGTATTTTAACCTTAAAAATAAAAATAACAAAACCCTCTGTCATCGTGTCGATTCCAATTCCGACTCATAGCGACCCTCATTGAGTTTCAGAGGCTTTGTGGAAGTAGATTGTCTAGTCTTCCTTCTGATGAGTCGCTGGTGGGTTTGAACTGCCAGCCTTTTGGTTAGCAGTCAAATGCCTTAGGCACTGCACCACCAGAGCTCCTTAGTTGTGGATTAACATCTGTAGCTCTTTTTTTTTTTTTTTTTTTCTTTATTAAGAAGAATGGAGTACAATGATGAAAAACCAGGAAGCAAGTGGAAGCCACTATAATGTACTATAGTTGTCTGTATTCCGTTAAAGTAGTAAAACTCTTCTTATCCAGTGAAATTTTTGTCTAGGCTCAATTTGACTAGTTACTTGGGACTAGTTTCTTGGGATTTGGAGTAATCATATTACATTTACACTTTGTATAAATTCATCTGCCAACAACTTTTTGGCAAAGGATATGCATGAACAGTACCATTTCCTATTGCCAATAATCAGAAATTTCTAGAGGGGAATGCCAGTCTGCAGCAGTACATTTAGGTTTAAGAAAGAGGCAGCTGGCTTTCTACAGGATCCTACTGTGTTATTACTTCTTTATACCAGTTTTCTTTTCAACTGTGGCTGTCCTGATGTTTTTTTCCTTCTAGAAAGATATATTAGAAACATTGATCTTTTAAAATTATGATCTTAAAAAGTCTAACTTTTAATTAAAAAAAAAACTTTTCCTATTTTTTCTGACTATATATTGTTGTTGTTGTTGTTGTTATGTGCCGTCGAGTCAGACCTGACTCATAGCGACCTCTCCTTGGGTTTCCAAGGCAGTATCACTACCGAAGTAGATTGCCCCATCTTCCTTCTGAGGAGTGGCTGGTGACTATATATTACTTAGTACCAAATTCTTAGAATTTTTTGTGTAAAGTGTACTTATAGCAACATGCTGTAAGAAACTCATTTGTGGTTGTATAGTCTTACTCTATTTTTAAAGAATCTTATTATAATTAGATAATATAATCTATAAACCTATAATCTGTATTGCATCTTCTATTATGTTCTTTCTTTTCTATTCTTCATTGACTGAAGTGTCAAATATAGGAAATAGATATATTAGCAGGAAAAGCACTCAATCTTGTTCATCATTTTTTTCCTCCTAATTTGTTTCATTTTATTGTTCGTAGTCAAAAACCAAAACCAAAGTCATTGCCATTGAGTCGTTTCTGACTCATGGCGATTGAGGCAGTAAATCTTTATAGCTGATACTGGTTAGCAGTCAAATGCCTTAGGCACTACACCAGGGATTGTAAAGATGGCCTGCAGTAGTTCTCCCCATTTCTGAATGCACATGCTGTTCCACCCATCAAGAGGGGTAGATTCTATTTCTCTTGCCCTTAAAATCTGGACCAGCCGGCCTTTTGTGACAGAATGTGGCAGAAGTGATGCTGTGCCATTTTCAGGCCTTAAGATGCCTGGCAGTTTATGTTTTCACATTCTCGTAAAATTCCTGGATAATTATGTAAAGGAGGAAGTCTAATCTATCCTCCAGGACAAAAAGAACCCACATGTAGGAGCACTGAGGCTCCCCAGGGTACAGCCCACACCAAGCCAGAGATGTGATTGAGGCCATCTTGGAATCTCCAGTCTGGATGAGCTCAGCCAATACTGTGTACAGCAGAGAGAAGCTAACCTCTTTGAACTCTGCCGCAAACACTCACATCCAGGAATCACGAACGGATAAAATCAAGAATATTTTAAGCCGCTGGCTTGGAGTAGCTTGTGACAGAGCGATAATAGATAACCGACACAGGATTCATACCTTCCAAATCTTCCTTCTGTCCTCTTATCTGGTTACTATTTTCCTGAGTAGTTTCATGACCCTGTGTTATATCCTAAAAACCAAATCCATTGCCACTGAGTTGATTCATTCATAGTGACTTTATAGGACAGAGCAGAACTTCCCCATAGGATTTCCAAAGACTGTTATCTTTCCTAAAATAAACTGCCAGATCTTTCTTCCACGGAGTGGCTACTGGGTTTGAACCACTGGCCTTTTAGTACACAGCTGAGTGCTTAACCTCTGTACCACCAGGGCTCCTTCTATATTGCTTACCAACCAAAAACCAAAACCATAGCCATGGAGTTGATTCCAACTCACAGTGACCCTCTAGGATTTCCAAGGCTGTAAATCTTTATAGAAGAGGACTACCACATCTTTCCCCTGCAGAGCAACTGGTGGGTTCAAGCTGTCACCTTTTTAGTTAGCAGCTGAGAATTATAACCAATGCATTACTAAGGCTCCTTTGTTGCCCAGGGACCTGATAATACAATAGTATTCTGTTTATTGTGGTAAAAATTTGTTACTCATTCTTTGGCATCTCTTTCTCACTTTGTAGTTAGTAACATTTCTTTTCCAGCTTAACATTTGTCCTTACTTTGGAACAGATGTGTCTCCTGAAATGCCCTTGAGAGAGGACACCTGGGTTCACCATGTCACCCAGTGCTTTGTGGTTGTATATAGAAGATAAACAATTTCCCTTCTCAAAAGAAAAACAATAAAATTAAAAAAAAAGATTTTCTTAAAGATAATTTTTTGCTAACAGATCACACCACATCTCTCAGACTCCTTGAATAGATGTACATCCTACTTATTGGTGGACAAAGAGTAAAACAGAAAGATCTGTGTTAAAAAAAAGAAGAATGCAAAGACTAAGACAACCCCCAGTGTTTGCAGTATAAACTTTCTGTTCAACTTGTAACTGTTCTGGGCAGGGGGTGGGGGTACTTAGAAGGTGGTTATTTAGTTTTATTTTAAATTTTCTGGTAGGATCTGAAACCAGTTTTAAAAGTAAGACTTTTTAATTTCCTGAGAAGAATAAATGCTCGTTCTGGGGGCCTTATATCAGCTTCTAACAGCAATTTCCTTTAAAAGCTCAAGGTACTATTTTTCTCATTTTGTTGTCAGGTTTTTTGTTCTTTTAATTAAGGATTTATCTTTTACTTCTTGTTTTTCTGACTGGCAATTCTTTCCTCAAACTCTCCTAAACAGTTGATTAAAAAGAATCATCAGGCCCTTGTCTGAGCTAGCTAGTGCAGTAATGTCAAAGAGCAAATGGATAGAATAGGCAGGATTTAGAGGAACTAAGTTGTCTGTCCTAATCAGCAGAGTTACAACCCTCACCTTAGTGATGTGTTTCCTGTTTCCCCTGCTTCCAATCATTATTTCTTTACGAATCCTGACCTAAGTGAGTTCAGTAGTAAGGATAAACATTTTGTGTGTGAGTAAAGTACGTTTGGGCAGAGCAGGTGTATGAAATTTTCACACAGGATGGGAGAAATGGCTCTTAGGGGACAATTCTCTTTCCTAAGTTTCATCTGAAAATACCATTTCAACCTTATAGTTTCATGTGGACTCTGCTTGGTCACTATCTCTTCAACCCTAAAATGCTGCTCAGGCTATTTATGTATTTGTTCAATGTTTTATATATGTCAAGTATGCATATAGTGTTTCAATTAAATATTTTTCATTTCTGAAAGATGGTAGTTATAGACTCTTAACCTATAAGGCAGTGGTACCCATGGGATATTTGACAATATTTGGAGACAGTTTTGCTTGTTAAAGTTGGATGTGGGTGATGCTATTGCTATTTAATGGGTAGAGGCCAAAGATGCTGTTAAAGGTTCTGCAGTGTCCTGTATCTGGCACAGATAAGATGATCAATAAATGTTTATTGAGTAGATAGATGAAAGGTCAACGGATGTAACAGTAGATATAATAAATCTTTTCTTCTCTCCCTTTCCTCAAGATACTTAGGGTAAGCTTTGTTTGTTAAAGATCAGATTACTGCTTCAGGTATCATGATGTTGATAAAAGGAGCCCTGGTGGCACAGTGGTTAAGCATTTCACTGCTAACTGAAAGGCTAGGGAACGGCAGCATCTGCTCCATGGGAGAAAGATAAGGCAGTCTGCTTCTGAAAGATTGTATCTTGTGTTCTGGTTACCTAGTGCCAGTGCCACTCTGACAAGAATATACCACAAATGGGATGACTTAAACAAACAGGAGTTTATTCTTACAATTTGGAGGCTTTAAGTCCAAGTTCAAAGTGCCAGGCTGTAGGGGCTGGGTGAAAGCCCCTCAACCTTGGGGTCCAACTCTGCCTTCTGCTCCCGGCCCACTGGAGCTAGAGGCATTTCTTCACTCAGACAACTGCTGGCTGCTGAGGCTGAGAAACCCCAAGGTTGACAAGTAAAAAGGCACAGTCCCGATGTTACCAAACCACACGGCAGGCCATTAACTAAGTCCATTTTAAGTCTCAAGGTCGGCATAGCATAGCAGGTTGCTGAGCAGCAACACGACTACATGCAGGGTCCAAGCATGCCATAGGCTAGAGACCATTCTCAAAGCTTCTCTTTTTATATGGAAAGCAGACCAGATACCAAAGGCAGCTACTCAGCTGCTCCCATTAGATTCCACCATGGAGTTGATTACCAGTCTCATCATGGGGAATACTACATCCAGCTGCCCAGCCACTCAACCAGGCCCAGCCAAGTTGACACACAAACATAACCATCACAGCTTGGAAACCTGTGGGCATAAGGATTTATGGATAAGGATTTGAGGGTAACATATGAGATAGTTACGGGGTAGCTTTTCTAGATCCACCATTATTAAAAGTTGTCCAACTTAAATCCATACCTTATTTAGAAAACTGCATCCTTTTTTGTCTTGGGTTTTTGAATTCTATCCCTTTCGTCTTCTCACAAGCCCATGTGAATCTAGATACAGCCTTCTTCATCTAAATAATATTGGAGGGGACAGTCCCATCTGGAGTACCACATTTAGATGGAATACTGTATTGAATATGGACTAATGTTAAGAACTGCTATGGATTAAATCAACCAGTTAATTTGATACAAAAGAAGAAGGAAAATCAGAATCAGTGGAGCTATTTCCTTTGCTCATTGCTTAAACTTTTACATATTGCATGATAATTATGAGAATTCAGAGGATTCTAGATTTTGGGGAAGCCTAGTTTGGAACTCTGCTGATTAGCAGAGGAAGTTCAGAACTTTAAAGGGGAAAATGGTAAGAGAAATTAAGATTTGTATAATTGATTAAATCTTTTGCATTTAAAATTATTAGCCTTTTTTTTTTTTTTTTTCAGTTGTTGCCATTTTATGGTTGTTCTTTTTCCCTTTGGATGGGAATAGGGAGTAAGAATCAAAGTTTTCAAGAATCAGTTAATTTTCAAGTACTAGACTGTTAGGTATTTAGAAGGCAGCTATGCTAGCTATTGTACTACTAATAACTTGTTAGGCATTTGGGATATAGAGGAAGTATGAAACCCAGGGCTCTGCTTTTCCCACAAGGACTTGATTTGTAAGAACTGTCACATATGTCCTAGCCCCCCTTCCTTTTCCTTTATCCTTTTCTAGCTCCATTTTCGTGTTCATTATCATGCTTCTGAAGGTAATTTCAAGGTCCTTCAGACACCCATGGTCCTTGTCAACCCAAACAGCTTCAACTCTTTCCTGCTCTTTATGTGTTCTGAACTTCAGAGTCATTGAACTGTTTCAATTACTAAACACTTTTCTGCTGTCTCTTGCCTCTAGGCCTTCATCCATGCTATTCCCTTTGCCTAGAACACTCCTCTCTAATTTTCATCTGACTAATTCATAATCTGATTCATCTCTTTCCATCAATTCCTTCAATTCTCTCCTTATATGTCCCTTCTTCTGAGAAATCTTGTAGTTGTCAAAGTTCAAGTTATGTATCCTTTCTTTGTGTATATGTGGCATCTGACACAGACTGTGTTTGTTTTGTTCATTGCTTTATCACCAGTGCCTAGCACAGAGCCAGGCACACGGGAGGCTCTCAATAACTATTTGTTGAATACTTAGAATAAGTATTTAAATGCTCACTTGAATAGTGCAGAAATGCAGTAGAACATCAGAAAAACATTTCCTCATTTTCTATCAGCAAAAAATCAGTGAGGATAAAAGCAGTTAGAACTTGACTTTAAATTTTCATTCTTTTAAGCTCCTTTGACACTTTCTCTTTGCTGCTTTCCTTCCTTTCTTCCTTCTGTTTTTTTCTCTTGCTTTCATTCATTCTTTAATCCATCCAGCAAATATTTTTTTGAGGGCCTAATATCTATCAGACATTGTTCTATATACTGAAGAAATAGCAGTGGCTAAACTCTGTGGTCTCATGGAATTTACATTCTAATGAAATAGATACAAATAAGTTAGATATGAATATAAAAATTAGCTTAACTGTCTGGTGGGGGCAATAAGGATGTGAACTGTATGGATGGTGGTATGTTGGAAAGTCAGCCTTTTAATGATTCTTCACCTTAAGAACGTAATTTTATTTCAGGAGAAGAGTAGGTGAGTAATGGGGATGCTTTTGAGCAAACAATGTTTAGTCTGTCCTTGATATGCAGAGACCAGATAGAGAAGATGAAGGAGAGAGATGAATCAAAACTACAAACTTAGAACCCAGAAGAGCAGTACAAACACTGAGAATGTCTGTAGCAGTAGTTTGGTATACATGGAAGGAAGACATTTTGCCTAGCTTGAGTTTGAGATTTCATCAGACCTGTGTTCGTTCAATTGCTGTTTGTTAAGTTTATTAAGCCTCTACTCTGTATCATGATCAAGGCGGAGAGAGGCCACAAAGGTGCACAAGACAGGTGTGGCCTCTACTCTCTTAGAGTTTTTGCATTCTAATGGACACCTGGACAAAAGGATGTTTGAAAAACTTATGTGACAAGTATTAATTGAAATTCAGTGGGATTCAGTGGAGGTTTTGGCCTAGATCTAGGTATCAAACAATCCTGTAGTTCGTTTAAATTTTTATATGTAACGTTTGTTACAAAAATGTGCTAATATTTTAATCATTTGTTTAACAATTGCTAGCAAAATAAAAAGATCAGAGATAAAATTATGGAATTACAGTGTATATTATCACCAGCAATATTCCTTTTCCATACCTGGAAGAAAAAAACACATCCCTTTGTCTTTCAGTTTTAAGCTGTCATTTTATTTATTAAAGTTCAGTAACTTAATGTCTCTTATTTCTTGGCAGTATCTCAGTAGCTCATCGATGTCAAAGTAGGCTAGTCTCCAACAAATGCAAGAAAGGCCAGTGATTCATAGGAGTTTTGAACAGGATTTGGCACATGTGTGCCTTTCTGTGTTTAGGGAAGTGTAGGACAACTAAGGAGAGACTCAGAATCATAGCTTCTCCTGATTATTGTCTTGGTCTTTTTCGATAATGGCCATGAACTGTGAGGTTAGCATCTCAGCTCAGAGATAAGGATGACTTGGCATTGATTCTTCTGTTGCTATCTCAAGCTGTTTTTTCGTCCCCAAGAACAGCACTTGCAGTGGGTGTGGAAGTGGGCGGGACATGAAGCAATGGTTCGCACTGTATTGCCTGGCTACAGCTTGATATTTCTTTCTTTTTTCTTTTTGTTTGCGTCATTGCCACTGGTACCACTAATTTTACTTTCTCCTTTCTCCCTTTTGTAACTTATTTCTCTGGGAGTGGCTCAGTGTCTCAACATTATGTTTTCTTTGGAATTGTGGCAGTTTGCTTGGGCAAGAACCTAAGAGAAGTTATCTATCCTATTTTATAGTGTTAATGTTAGAGAAATTCGTTTAAAAAAAAAAAAAAGAAACTCAATGGATCTTATATTTCCCCT
>NW_006921611.1:16536682-16543192 GCF_000298275.1 Orycteropus afer afer
ATATTCCACTCCCTAAGAAGGAAGGGGAAACAGAATATGAGGGTTGAGGTTGGTGGAAAACGGTGCTGCTTCATTGCCTTGAGTGATTCCAGAAATCATAATTTAGCCTTCTTGAAGGCACTATAAGGACTTTTACCCATTTTGGGAGCCCTGTTGATGCAGTGGTTAAGCACTCGGATGCTAATCAAAAGATTGGTGGTATGAACCTACCCGGTACTCCCATGGGAGAAAGACCAGGCAATCTCTTCCCATAAAAATTAGAGCCTAGAAAACCCTGTGGGGCAGTTCTATGTAATACGGGGTACTGTGAGTCAGAATCAACTTGACAGCATGCAGCAAGAACAAGGACAAAGAATGATTGCAGGATCTGGTCTTCATTTATTTCCTGATCCCAGTCAATGAAACATGCAATATTAGTTTCTTCTAAGCTCTGATCTCACTTAAATCTCCTTGTTTACATATTTGTAACCCATTTCTGTTTGTAGCTCCTCAAAACTAACTATAGGAGAAAGAAAGGTCAGTATTATTTAAATTTCCGAAAGAAGAAAGAATTATTTGGGCTTGTGCAGAATTAGACTTTGAAGTATAGAATTTGGGGCAAAAGGACTTATTCTAGGCATGGTCACAAAGCAAGAATGTAACTATCATGATTGGGAGACAATAAATGGAGTAAGTTTGCTACAGTGAAAGTTGAGTGGAAAACTACTTGGCAGAACAGAACTAGGAAACTAGGATTTGCTCATTGATACCCAATGTGGGCTAATTTCAGTTTCTTTTATCTGTGTATTGCCTGGCTACAGCTTGATGTTCTATACGTGAGTTTTCTTTCCGTGAACTGCTAACTTTGCCTAAGCCCAACTGCCAGCTCCAGCTATCCCAGTGTCCCTAACCTAGTTGTTAGGATTGTTTTCTATTTGTTTACTCCACATTGTATCTAACAGCTCATGGCTACTACTCAGTTATCCTCTCCTTATTTCTTTCATTCATTCATTCATACGCTAACTTGAACCCTCACCTGCTTGAGACTCAAACACTAAGTTTATATTTTTATCTTCTTTTTAGTGTGTGTGTGTGTGTGTGTGTGTAAAATTTTTATGTCTATTATTATTAACTCTCAAAAGAACACATTTTGTGTTACTTTCTTTATATGTGTAAATTAAAAATCCTTTACTTGGAGAGATCCCTAGGTGGTGCAAACACTTTGCACTAACCTGCTAACCTGAAAGTTGAAAGTTTGAATCCACTCAGCAGTACCACAAAAGAAAGGCCTGGCAATCTGCTTCCATTAAGATTATAACCAAGAAAACCCATATGGAGTAGTTCTACTCTATAACACATGAAATTGCCCTGAGTCAGAATTAGCTTGGCAGCAGAGGTTTGGATTTTGGTTTTATTTGTGTTTAGATGGATGTGACTGCTAGCTTTCAAAGGTATTCTGACGTGTACTGATATATAAGTTATCTTTCCAATTAAATTAATTTTTGCCCCAGAGAACATGAGATTTCAATAAATGTTTCTTCAGTGATAGCATGTGGGGGAATTAACTCTTCTCTAGAAGTTCTAATCAGCAGAACAAGTATGTTCTTAAAAAAATGTCAATTTATTTTTATGTGCGTTCATATGAAAGGGCTACTGTACTTTCTTTGCTATGGTTGTACTTACAAATTTCATAAAAAAATACAATGCCACAGATTCCTTTCTTTTCAGCTTCTACTTTATGTCCAGTAGTAGAAGAGACGGTGTTGGAAATGCAGAAGGAACAGGTTTTTATTCCTTTCTTCAGTGACTGTGTGTGCATGTGAGTGTGTAATATTTTTACATTTGTAGTTGAGAATTAACAAAATAGAAATGGAAATCTATCATATAATTGTTTTTGTATTTCTCTCAGGATGTTGCTCCAATAATTGTTGAGCATTTGATAGATCTTAATGGAAAAATGCCTATGGAACCAACTTGGACTACATTGAAGTAGCTGACTGAAGTATCCTTTTAATGACTTTCTGTAAAATAAGAAAGTGCATTGGATGATGAAATCCAAAAATGAAAGAAAGATTACATTCACATATGCACAGAGAAATTTGAGGAATTTACTTGATAGCTCATGTTGAAGTGTTCCTTGTAGTGCTTAAGCTTTTTGTGAAGATGAATAAAATCAATAATAACATCTAGTCCTTCTTTAGGAGCTAGAGCACTGGTTTAACTTACAGCCCTATGTCTTTCTTCCCAGGTTTTTACAGCCAGAGGAAAAAGTACTGTAAGTTACTCTTGAGAGACATGAGTTTGACTATCTTAATTTAGTGCAGCAGAATTTTTTTTTCCCTAAGCCTCTATTTGTCCAGCAACATGCTAGTAGTGTTAAGGAAAGTATTTGAAAATTGTAAGTTTGGGTGCCTGACCTTAATCTTACAGTTTAAACAGGCAAACAAAACTAAGACAAAGACAAGCCATTCTGTGATTGGTGCTAATTATGAGGCTTGCATAAGAAGTACTTCAGGAGATTGGTGGGTAGAGTCCGTCACCCAGGAAAGCTCTGTGGGGGTGGTGGAACTTGAAATGAGCTTTATAGATAAATCGGATTGAGAGAGATGGGAGAGGGGTACTTGGGGCAAGGAGGACAGGGCATCTGGGTTTAGAAAACAGGAGAAATTGGGAGGTACGAAGGAAGTACGACCTTAGTGTTCAGTGGTTACAAAAATGGCAGACTTGAGAGTTCAGATTGCACAAGTATCTTGTTACTGAAAGGAGGTGGTTCTGCCTTGAGACAGTGGAGAGTGGCCCAAGTAGCTCAGGAGGTCAAGGTGCTGACCTTGCCTCATCCATTGTTGCTTCTTCCTCCTCCTCTTCTTGGCTTCCAGCTTGTGGAAGTGAGTGGCATTTAAGGTTACTGATTAGATATATTTATTCATATCTGCCCTCCCTTGGGGTGGGAATGAAGGAGGAAGAAATGAAGAGAGAAGAATGTTAATATTTGTCCATTAATTAAAAATAAATAAATAAAATAAGTTCATCCTCTTAAGTGTTGGTCACTCATTACCAAACTCAAGCGGAAATTTTATGAGGCCATCTAGGTAAAAGAAATATCAGATTATCAGCTGTGATTCGTGATTTTATCTGTGCTAGAAACAGAACATAGAAGAACATGTACATTTTTAGATTCTGATTTAACTCTTTTATTATATTCATCAACTCTGTAAAGTAGAGCAAGCAAAAGAAGGGTGACTGCTGCTTCTTTAAAAGATGCAACAACCTGCTCCTTGTTGAGTTAGGGAATCTCTAAGGCTCTGTCACATACATTTTAGTCCCACTGACATATTACTCCCACACCCTTGTGGGTAGTAAGTTAAAATTTTAAAAAAATGTTCTTTGATCTTCCACCCACGGATCTAGTAGACATTTAAGTTCAATACTGCAGCTGGGAGAAAGAGGAATTGAAATATAATTTATCCTGTTAAAAACAAAACAAAACCTCAGAAATCACAGTCTCTATATCTGCACTAGTTTAGAAATTATAACAATAAATTGGCTTCCATTTTTTAATGTGATGTTAATCATCACACTTTAAATTACATGGTGTTAGCATTTGTGACCTATTTAATGTGATTGTCTCTTCAGTGGGAACAACATGTATTGCAGCCACTGGTTGACTTATAGGCTTTTTTTTTTTTTTTAAAGTCTTAATTGCAATCATATTTTGAACATCAACAGATTAGTTAAATAAATGACTGACTGAGATTCCCTAAATTTTATTGAGTGGAGAAATAAAAATCTTTGCCTAGGGGATCTTTGAGTAAATTCTTGCTATAGTAAAATAAAAGGGTTTTGTAATAAGAATACATTTTCTGAGTGATCAACTATTAATGCAGAATGCATTTTTTGTGGAAAGTGTGAAATGGGAAGGATAGATTACAGGAGTAAAAGTCAAGGAGAGACTCAGGCTTGCTCAGGCCATGCTAGTGAGCAGTTCCTTGGCCTTAGGCAAGTCACTTGACTTTGCACAGCTTCACTCTCCTCATTTAAACCATGAGAAATTGCATTATCACCTCACCAGATACCAGTGTTTTTAAATTCTAAAATTTCTATGATCTTATACATGCTACAAAACCCCAGTAAAATTCAAAATATAAATATGGTGGCCCCAGCTACCAAGTGGCTTATAAAGTACTTGGTGCTAGTTACCTAGTGCACTGTGGGTTAATCAGATAAACATTTGCAGGCATTCTCAAAAAGTGCATCTTAAATAATGCCTTTGGAGCCTCTATTATTACACTGTTGGCAGATTTTTGTGTCCACTTGAAAAGTGGAATTGGGGGAGGTACAGCAATGAAGAGGTGGGTTTAGTTTAAACATCATCCATTGGCATCTATTGACCTCACCTGCAGAGGCTAGGGATGAGAAAGAGAGAGAGAGAGAAAGGGCTGACAGGTCTGAGTGCAGGGTGGTGTGTAGACTCCCAGACCTACAGCTAGTACCTGTTGACCTAGCCCACAGGGGCCATGGATGAACTGACCACAGTTCTACTGAATAAAGAGAAACATGTTTGACACCATGAGCTGGTGTAGATTGCTGTAATTTGAAAGCTTTCTCTGGGCTGGACTTTGCTTATGGATGTAGATGCTCAAAGTTCCAAGTGGAACAGATATTTCTTCAGATCAAGGAACATGCTTGTCTCCTCAGGGTACTGGTTTGATAGGGTTGGGCAATTTAAACATTGGCTATCTAAAATGGAAGGTGGGGTGGGGAAGGAGGAGATAAAGGCATGAAGTGGCTGCCTTACAGGCTTCCATGGATGTGCTTACATTAAATAAAGGGGACAAGGGAGGATACCCACTGAATAGATTGATCTCTTCCAGATGGATCTGGGAAAGAGTGGGTGGGGGAAGATGTTGATAGGACTATATGATTCAATTGTGAGCATTCATTGTTAACAGGCTTACTTGTGATTGTAAAAGCTGTAATTGTAGAAGCAGTAACTGAAAAAACCGAGGAAGGGAGGTACTGCTTGATTGGAGTACAGTGGTTGAAACTAAAGTCACTTAAAGGTTTTGTTATGCTGAGGCTTAGAGCAAGGGAATAGTCTTCTCTCAGATAAATTTTATCAGAGGCCTGAGATGGTGAAGCTGAGATGATTTTTGGAGAACCTGACTAAATCAGATGGATACCTGCACCAGAGCTGAATAGTTAGTACCTGAGTGACCTGACCATGAGGACTCTTTGCCTTACTGAAGAACTAATTGTTAATGATGGTTTGGGGCTGGTAAAATGATCGAGAAGGGGAAGTTATCTTCCAAGTATGAAAAAACCATGGCTAGAAAAACCAGAGGATGGCCTGTAGTGCTGTGGATCTCTTTTTTTCACTATAGTCTTCTACCTCCCACAAAATGATTGGGTGGGACTATGCAAGTGAGGTACTAGTAGCCCACCAAAGGGATTAGAATGCTTGGTAATAATGTAAATAAAGTGCATGGCCCCCTTGTGGGGATGTTGTTGTTGTTGTTATGTGCCGTCGAGTCGGACCCGACTCATAGCGACCCCTCCTTGGGTTTCTGAGGCAGTATCACTACAGAAGTAGATTGCCCCATCTTCCTTCTGAGGAGTGGCAGGTGGGTTTGGACTGCCAGCCTTCTGATTGGCAGTCAAATGCCTTAGGCACTACGCTACCAGAGTGGGGATAGGACCATGCAAATAAGATGTATGGAACCCTAATGAGGGCATTGGTCAGTTTTGCCATCTTGCTAGGCTTAAAATAAGCTATCTCAGAAGTGGAAGTGGAGATCTGACTATTCCCAAAAAGAAGAGACAGGTGTGGAGTGCATCCTGTTGACCCAGGGTGCCTGCACTAGGAACCTCCAAGACACAGGTGACAGAGCACTGCAACATTGGAGATCATGAGTAACAGCAGCAGCAGAGGCAGCAGAACCAGGAGACTCACATGAGAGAGTGCAGTAGGCTTCCTGGCCCACAGAGTGAAAAAGCTGAATGCTTTGGGGCAGGAGATTTGCTAGTAGAGTGGAGTGCCTCCAGGCACTTGGCGGAGCTAGGCTCAACGACTCACAGAGCCTGAATACTGAGTGCCTCCAAATAGGTAGCTCGCTGGTGGAGTGGGGTGCCACAGGGAAGTTGTTGGCAAAGCCAGCCTTGCCAACCCATAGAGCAAGAGAGTTCTTGTGCCTTTGAGCAGGGGGATTGCTGACAGAGTAGGATTTCTCTGGGCACTTAATGGCTAGAGCTAGAGAGCTTTGTAACGTTTGCCCAGAGAGAGGCCTGCTTGCCAGTATGGCTGAGAAGAGACTGTCCTGATTGAAGAACTGTATCCTAAGTATTTTCTGATCCTGAATTGTAACCTGTTCTGTCCCTACTAAACCCTATAATTGTGAGTATTGTCTCTTAAGTTCTGTGTGTCTGTTGCAAGGAATTATGGAACCCAGCTGAGAAGTAGAAAGTTCTGTGGGAGGGATGGTTGATGTCAGAACTGGAAAAAGGTTGGAGAGAAGAGGCGTGTCTGACCTCCAC
>NW_006921611.1:16543305-16551011 GCF_000298275.1 Orycteropus afer afer
GGAGGTCAGACGCCCCCACCACATCATTTTTCACAGTTAAAAAGAGAATCCATTAAGATTACTTGATATAACCATGTCAGAAATCGCATACACTTGCTTTGCTAGCCAGAAGTGAGTTTTGAGATGGTCCTGTATGTCAGAGGGCTTTTTCTCCCTGTGGAGTGTAGAAAGTAGGCTCTTTTGCAAAGGCTTCTTTCCCCAAGAAAGGCAGTAGGTTGTTTGCAATTTAAATTCCTTGTTCACATTGGCTGATGAAGCTTTTTCCTCAGTATGCATATGTCTATCTTCATGCTTTCTTTATAAATAAAGGTTTAATTTGGTTTCTTCAAATTCTGGAATCCAAGGAAGAGATTCGTAGAATAGGAAAAATTAAAACATCACCACTAATAACAAATCACTACTTTTGAAAATGACCTTTTAACCTTTTTTTTTTTTTTCTCATGAAGACTTCAGTGGTTGTAATTATGGGTACATTTTAAATGCATTAGGGGAGCACATGTGTGCTCTTGCATATGGGTATTGTATGCCATCTGCAGAACTCTGTGGGGGTGGCCAGGCAGCGAGGAGGATTTTGTACTAAAGACTGGATTTTTCTTTTAATTTTACTGGCAGATTCAGGATGTACTTCGTTAAGAATCTTTCACTTTTCGTTTCATGCTTTGGTCATTTTGCATATGTATTTTATATTTCTATCCCAGTGGAATCAAGATCATCTTATCCCTGCTGGGTTTTTTTTTTTTTTTTTTTGCCAAATGTAAATTGCCCTAAGTTAGGTGCTAGCTAGCCACTTTCAACTCATAGTGACCACATGTGACAGAGTAGAACTGCTGCTTCATAGGGTTTTCTAGTCTACAGTCTTTGTAGGAACAGATTGCCAGGTCTTTTTCCCAGGGAGCCGCTGGGTAAGTTCCAACTCCCAGTCCTTTTGTTAGCAGCTGTACACTTAACTGTTGCACCATCAACACCCTTAACATCAAATTCCAAATGGCTTGAGGATATGGAAGGAAACCTGCTGGCTATTCTACTCTGTCCTATAGGTAACTGTGAGTAAAAATGGATTCGATGGCAATGGGTTTGGATTTGGTTTGGGGTTTGAGGGTGTAGAAGGAGACTTGGTGTCACAGTGGTTAAGCACTTGGCTGCTAACTGAAAGGTTTGAACCTACCAGCTGATCCATGGAGAGAAAAGACCTGGTGATATACTCCCATAAAGAAGACCCAAACCAAACCCACTGCTATGGAGTAGAACTCCATAATAAAGAATGTAATTATGCAGTTGAACATACAAAGAAGATGACTTTTCCAGTTTGTTTGTTTGTTTTTTTTTTCTTCTGCTAGTGTTCTTTATGTGGCTTGAGAACATTATTTTTCTCTGGAGCCCTGTAAAACATGATGTTGTTAGGTGCCGTTGCATCATCTCTGACTCATAGTTATCCTGTATACAATAGAATGAAACTTTGCCCGGTCCTGTGCCATCCTCATGATGCTTGCTATACCTGAGCCCATCATTGCAGCCACTGTGTCAATCCATCTTGTTGAGGCCTTCCCCTGTTTTGTTGACCCTCCACTTTACCAGGTATGATTTCCGTCTCCAGGGAATGGTTCCTTCTGACAGTATAGCCAATGGAGGTGGGACAAAGTTTGGCCATTCTCACTTCCAAGGAGTATTCTAGCTGTACTTCTTCCGGAACAGATTCATTAGTTCTTTTAGCAGTCCGTGGCACTCAGCATTCTTCACCAGCACCACAACTCAAAAGTATCAACTCTTCTCTGGTCTTCCTTATTCATTGCCCAGCTCTCACATGCATATGAGGCAATTGAAAATACCATGGCTTAAAACAAAAAAAGGTTAATTAAAGCAAAAAATTAATTAAGTTTATTTAAAATTAAAAGCTTAATTTAAAACAAAGCTTAAAAATCTTTGCTGTTCATCACTTGAGAGAGGTGTTTTGCAGATTTGCCCAGTGCAATACATCACCTGATGTCTTGACTGCTGCTTCCATTGGTGTTGCTTGTAAAACCAAGCAGTATGAAATATTTGACAACTTCAGTCTTTTCTCCATTTATAGTGATGCTGCTTATTGGTCCAGTTGTGAGGATTTTTTTTTTCTCCATTATATTGTGGTATAATCCGTACTGCAGGCTGTAGTCTTTAATATTCATCAGTAAGTGCTTCCAGTCATCCTCATTTTCAGCAAAGTTGTGTCGTCTTTGTATTGCATATTGTTACTGAGTCTTCCTCTAATCCTGATGCCATGTTCTTCTTCATATACTCCAGCTTCCTGGATTACTTGCTCAGCAAACAAATTGAATAAGTATGGTGAAAGGATACAACCCTGACACACTCCCTTCTTGATTTTAAACCATGTAGTGTCCCCTTGTTATGTTCGAGCAACAGCCTTCTGATCTACGTAAGGTTCCTCATGAGTGCAATCAAGTGTTCTGGAATTCCCATTCTTCTAAATGTTGTCTGTAATTTGTTATTATCCACACAGTCAAACGCTTTTGCGTAGTCAATAGAATGCAAGTAAACATCTTTCTGGTATTCTTTGCTTTGAGCCAAGATCCATGTGACTTCTTCAATGATGATACCTTCTTCTGAATTCAGTTTGCAATTCTGGAAGTTCTCTGTCAGTATACTGCTGCAAGTCATTTTTGACTTGTTTTCAGTAAAATTTACTTGCATGTGATATTAATGATATTGTTTGGTAATTTCCACATTCTGTGTGATCACCTTTGAAACATGGAAGAATGCAAAAACCTGGGTGTGGTAGTTTCTGCAAGCCAGAAACAATTTCAGATTTTTAAAATTTTTTGTAAGAACTTTGTCTTTGGACAAGTACCACAATACAATCTAGATAAGAGGAACTTGGAGTTTCACTTCGTATATGCTGCACATAACTTTTTCCTTTGATGAACTCAGCAGAGTCCATTTTTAACCCTCTTAGAAGGTGCTTTCTAGAAACTCATTTATCAGCTAGAACAGGGCAGATTGCCTCTGAAGCAGGCTGTTTGGCTCTCTGAAGTAATAGCCACCTAATTTTCAGTCTCTGTCTTCAGCTCTTTTAACCTCGTTTTTAACCTCGATAACTCCGTTATCACTTACATTCTTTAGACCTTTATCCTCATAAGATCTCTACATCAGCTGCCTAACTTTTATAGATATTTGTAACAATTGGGTGGAGTCTCAAGTTCTGTGATGTCTGTTTTTGTACATTGTCTAGGCATTAGGCTAAACCCTTTTCTGCCTACTCTCCTCCCTTTTTTCAAACTTGTTTTTCCCCTTTCAGTTTTTGTAGTAGTGGTGGTGGATTTTGTTGTTTTATACCAAACCTTCTACTTTTAAACTCCATGATTAAAAAAAAAAACAAAACCCACTGCTATTGAGTTGATTCCTTCTTAGAGCAACTCCCATTAGATTTCTGAGGCAGTAAATCTCTACAGACGTAGATTGCCCAATCTTGCTTCTGCAGAGCGGCTGGTGGATTTGAACCACCAGCCTTCTGGTTAGCAGTCAAATGCCTTAGGCACTGAGCTACCAGAGCACCTTAAACTCTGGTAATACCTCTCATTAAGAACATCTCCCTGATTTCCTGCTTTTCTTCTGCTGACATTTCTTGTTTTTCTCTTAACTATATTCCATTTCTTTAGGGCTTTTAAGATTTTACTTCCAACTGTATACATTCCAGGTCTTGGAGGAGCTCATATTCAAGAACACAGCTAATCATATTTGCTTTCTGGTCATATTTTTATCCATAAATTTATTAAAAATGTCTTAGAAAATCTTTAAAGGGTTAAAGTAAGCATCAGTATTTCCACAGCCCAGAGATAATGTTTTTGAAGATTTCCTTTTTGTCTTATTTATCTGCATATGAAAGTAAATGATATAGCCTTTCCTTAATTCTTGATTCTGGTACTTCCTCACAAAAACAACTAAAAACAAAACGCATGCGCACGGACACACACACAGTATGCTAACCTTAGAAATCTTTCATAATTCTTTACAGAGGCAGAAAAAGTAATACGAGCATATAATGCATAACACAGAAAGGGCATAAATACTGCTACACAGTGATTCTAGAAAAAGTAAACAGCAGAAGAAATGAATGAATAAAATAAAGAGCATAAGTGTTAAAGGCTAATGCATATACTGTAGCCTTGTTGAGGGTGTCGTTTTAGGAAATAGAGGGGGTAGAGACTATGTTCTGCAAAGACAGCAACAGAAGGCAAGATACAATCAAAGGGAGCTCACAATAAAGAAGTTGCATCAAGGACCTGCTGGATCAGATGGGAAACAAATCTCTGTTTTACTAAATGTATTTGAAGGAAAAATATTAAACCCAAAGAAGCCCAAGTGGCACCGTAGTTGCCTGCTAATGAAAAGGTCAGTATTTCAAACCAACCAGCCACTCCACTGGAGAATGATGTAGCAGTTTGATTCCATAAAGATTTACAGCTTTGGAAACTTCATAAGGAAGTTCTGCTCTGTCCTATATAGTTACTGTGGGTAATGGATATGTTAAACCCTGATACAGAAGTGGGAGGAATATACAGGAGTATATATCTCAGAGACAGGACTCACTGGGGACACTTTTAAGCCTTGGCATGTAGCTTGACATAGTGGAGAATCTTTTTTGCCTTTTTGACTTAATAGGCCACACCTCATCTAATTTAATATGCACGGAGAAGCTGGAGCAGGTAAATGTTTGTGAAATGAAAAAGTTTGTAAATAGAAAGAGTATTATTGGCTTAGATTCAATTTGGGGGTAGTGGTGGGGAACCAAGTCATGCTGTGTGGGGAGAGAGCAAAGGAAATCTCATTTTTTTATGTGGTTGTTGTTTGTTTGTGTAATCTTCTGCTCAGTCAGAATTAACTCAAGCATTTTTATTTTGACCCTTTATTAAAGCCAGTATTGGTGCCTGTCTTGAAGAAAAAGGTAAATAAATATATAGCTAATGTACAAATACATAACTCTTCTATCACTTTGTTGTTTTGTGATGTTGGAATCTATGCTATTGGTATTTCATATACCAGCAGGATCACCCATGGTGGGCATTTTTCAGTAGAGCTTCCAGACTAAGGCAACCTAGGAAGATAGACATGGCCAGGTAAATTTATGAAAAAATTAGCCACTAAAAACCTCATGAATAGTAGGGAAACATTGTCTGATTGATGTAGTGCCGGAAATGAGCCCCTCTGATTGGAAGGCACTCAGAATATGACTGAAAAAGAGCTGCCTTCTCAAAATAGAGTTGACCTAAATAATGGGGGTGGAATAAAACTTTTGGGACCTTCATTTGCTGATGTAGAATAACTCAAAATGGGAAGAAACAGCTATAGACATCCATTAATAATCAGAATGTGCAGTGTACGAAGTGTGGATCTAGGAAAATTGGAAGTTGTAAAAAAAAATATGAAACAGAATGCATAAAAATCCATATCCTAAGCATTAATGAGATGAATAGACTGATATTGGCCATTTTGAATCAGACACTCATGTAATCTACTATATTGGAAATAAATTGAAGAGGAATGGTTTGCATTCACTGTCAAAAAGAACATTTTCAAATTCTATTCTGAAGTACAATGCTGTCAATGATAAGATAATATCCATACACCTACAAGGAAGACCAGTTAATACTACTATTATTCAAATTTATATATCAACCACTAAAGCTAGTGATGAAGAAATTAAAGATTTTTATCAACTTCTGCAGTCTGAAATTGACCAGACATGTAATCCAGATGTACTGATAATTGCTGGTGATTAGAATGCAGAAGTTGGAAACGAAGATGTATCAGTAGTGGGAAAATATAGCCTTGGTGAGCAACGTGCTCCAGAGACCACATGATAGACTTTTGCAGGACAAATGACTTGTTCATCGCAAATACTTTTTTTTCAACAACATCAACAGTATATAAACATGTGAACCTTGCCAGATGGAATGAACAAGAATCAAATAGTCTACATCTGTGGAAAGAGACAATGGAGCAGCTCAGTATCATCAGCCAGAGCAAGGCCAGTAGCTGACTGTGGAACTGACCATCAATTGCTCACTTGCAAGTTTACGTTGAAGCTGAAGAAAAGCACAAGTCAACAAAAGCCAAAATACAACCTTGAGTATATCCTACCTGAATTTAGAGACAATCTAAAGAATGGATTTGATGCACTGAACAATAGTGACTGAAGACCAGACAGGTTGTGCGATGACATCAAGGACATCATAAATAAAGAAAACAAAAGATCATTAAAAAGACAATAAGGAAGAGGAGACCAAAATGGATGTCAGAAGAGATTCTGAAACTTGCCCTTGAAATGAAGAGTAGTAGCTAAAGCTAATGGAAAAAATGATGACGTGAAAGAGCTGAGCAGAAGATTTCAAAGCGCAGTTCCAGAAGACAAAATAAAGTATGAAAATGAAATATGTAAAATTCTGGAGTTAGGTATCAAAAGGGAAGTACATGCTTGGTATTTCTTAAGGTGAAAGAACAGAAGTAAAAATTCAAACCTTGAGTTGCAATATTAAAGGATTCTGTGGACAGAATAAGAACTCTGGTGGAATGGTGGTTAAAGCACTTGGCTGCTAACCAAAAGTTCAGTGGTTAGTCCCACATGCCACTCTACAGAGAAAGATGAGGCAGTCTGCTTCCCTGAAGATTTACAGCCTTGGAAACCCTATGCAGCAGTTATACTCTGTCTTAAAGGGTCACTATGAGTCAGAATCAACTTGATGGCAGAGAGTTAGATTTTTGGTTTTTATGGACAAAAATGAAACTGTGATGGAAACATCAAAAGAAGGTAAGACTATACAGATTTTCACTGTACCAAAAAGAGTTGGTTGATGTTTAGCCATTTCAGGAGGTAACATATGATCAAGAATCAATGGTATGGAAGGATTAAATATCCAAGCTGCACTGAAGGCAATGGAAAAAAAAAAAAAAGGGTCCATGAATTGATGGACTGCCCATTGAAATGTTTTGACCAACGGATGAAGTGTTGGAGGTGCTTACTCATTTATGCCAAGAAATTTGGATGACAACTACCTGGCCAGCTGAGAGTTCCATATTTGTGCCCATTCCAAAGAAAGGTAATCTAACAAGAATGCAGAATTATTGAACAGTATCATTAATATCACACACAAGTAAAATTTTGCTGAAGATAATTAAAAAATGATTACAGAAGTATATTGACAAGGAACTTCCAGAAATTCAAGCTTGATTCAGAAGAGGACATGGAACGAGGAATATCATTGCTGGTATCAGATGGACCTTGCCTGATGGCAAAGAACACCAGAAAGATGTTTACCTGTGTTTTATTCACTATGCAAAGGCATTTGACTGTGTGGATCATAACAAATTATGATAGCATTATAAAATAATGTGAATTCCAGATCATTTAATTGTGCTCGTAGACCGGGAGGCAGTCATTGTAACAGGACAAGGGGATACTGAATCATTTAAAAACAGGAAAGGTATGTGTCAGGGTTGTATCCTTTCACATATTATTCATTCTCTATACTGAACAAATAATTTGAGAAGCTGGACTATATGAAGAAGAATATGGCATCAAGATTGGAGGAAGACTCATTAACAATCTGTGATATGGAGATGCCACAGCCTTGCTTGCTGAAAATGAAGAAGACTTGAAGCACTTACTGATGAAGATGAGAGACCAGCCTTCAATATGGATTATACCTCAACATAAA
>NW_006921611.1:16551111-16552502 GCF_000298275.1 Orycteropus afer afer
TGAACTATATGAATAAGAATGCAGCATCAAGATTAAAGGAAGACTCATTAACAACCTGTGATATTCAGATAACACAACCTTGCTTGCTGGAAGTGAAGAGGACTTGAAGCACTTACTGATGAAAATCAAAGACTAGTAGTGTCTTCAGTATGGAATATACCTCAACATAAAAAAAAAAAAAAATCCTTACAATTGAACCAATAAGCAACATCATGATAAATGAAGAAAAGATTGAAGTTGTCAAAGATTTCATTTTACTTGGATCCATAATCTATGTCTGCGGAAGCAGCAGTCAAGAAATCAAGCAACATACTCCACTGGGCAAATCAAAAGACCTCTTTAAAGTGTTAAAGAGCAAAGATGTCACTTTGAAGACTAAAGTGCACCTGAATCAAGCCATGGTTGTTTCAGTAGCCTCATGCATTTGAGAGCTAGACAGTGAATAAAGAACACCGCAGAAGAATTAATACATTTGAGTTGTGGTATCTGCAAAGAATAGTGAATGTACCATAGAAGAATTAACAATCTGTCTTGAAAGATGTACAGCTGGAATGCACCTTAGAAGTGAGAATAACCAGACTTTGTCTCTCTTACTTTGGTTATGTTGTCAGAAGGGACTAATACCTGCAGAAGAATATCGTGCTTGGTAAGTCTGAGAGCGAAAAAGTGGAGGACCCTCAATGAGATGGATTGAAGTGGTGGTTGTAGTGATTGGTTAAAGCATAGCAACAATTGTGAGAATGGCTCAGGACTGGGCAGTGTTTTTGTTCTGCTCTACATAGGGTTATCATGAGCCATAACCGACTCGATGGTACCTAACAACAGCAACAACAAGAAGTGTACAAAAACATAGATACTACAACAGAAGCATTTTAAACTAATTCCTTTTCTGAGGCTTTGCTTCAAATTTTCTTTTATAAAATGGAGTATGTTCCAGCTCAAAAGCTTACAGTGTCATTATTGTAAAAAGAAAGCAAATTAGAACATTTAGGCTACAGTTCTAATGGAAACCTCAAACCAGTTATAGGTCCTCCTGGTGGAAACATGGCAATTACTAAACCAGACATATACTTATGGCAAGTTCTCCACACCACCACCCTGCAATAGTTTTTAAATTGACAGTGTTTTTTAAGTGGCTTTACTCCTTACAAAAAAGTAGGTCCATTACAAATGGAATTGCTAAAGATGAAATGATTAAGATGGATGGATGGACTGGTAGAAGGGAGAGAGGGAGGAGAAGGAAAAGGGAGGGACATGGTTAACTTTAGTGATTCGTTTATTTTTTTTATCTATCCTACTGTTCTGGTCTGAATTATATATTGGAGAAAGAACAAAAAAAATCTTTCTTGATACAGTGAATCTTTTCAAATGGATGATTTCAGTGCCTAATA